>NW_007129569.1:0-832 GCF_000164805.1 Carlito syrichta
GCTAAAAATTTAAAGCAAACATTGGGAGAATTACAGCATTAAGTGCATATGCTAGAAAAGAAAAAAAAATCAGTAACTTATGCTTGCTTCTGTAGGAAATTTGAAAAAGAATAGATAAAAACCAAGGTAAGAAGAAAAAGGGAAATAAAGATTAGAGCAGATAAAAAATCCAAAATAAAAGGTAGAGAAAAATCAATAAAACCAAATATTGGGTTTTTTAAAATAAAATTGACAAAACTCTAGTCAGGTTGACCAAGAAAAAAATAGAGAGGTCACCAAATTATTGACATCATAAATGAAAGAAGGGACATCACTACTAATCTAACATACAGTAAGAGATTAAATACTACAAATAACCCTATGCTCATAAATTCATTTATATAGACAAAATGGATCAATTTATTGAAAGAAACAAGCTACCAAAACTCAAGAAAAAAATAGAGGACCTGAAATATATATATGGGTAGATGTATGTGGGTGCACATATGTGATTATACATACATATATACACATATAAATATGAAATTGAATTCATACTTTATTAAAAGTCTTATGTAAAATAAAAATTCAGGTCAAGGTGGTTTTATTAGCAAGTTACAACAAACATTTAGGGAATAAACCATACCAATTTTATATTACCTCTGTCAGAAGATAGGAGGGAACACTTTAAAATTTATTTTACCATGCCAACATCACTCTAATACTAAAAGTAGAGAACAGTATTACAAGAAGAAAACAAAACAAAACAAAACCACAGCGTGTGTTCAGTGGCTCAAGCCTGTAATCCCAACATTAGGGAGGTTGGGCCAGAGAACGGTTGAGCCCAGGAGTT
>NW_007129570.1:0-1127 GCF_000164805.1 Carlito syrichta
ACCCCAAACGGGACACCTACCACCACCAACACCGCGCTGTGTCCTGCCAGGAACTCAGTCACTGACAGTTGGGATGAAAGATGGAATTAAGGCATCGACCAATGAGGGCTATTGGCAGGGCGTTACCAGGGAGACCAGGCACGTTTCAATTGTGATGCATCAACATTGTTCTCCTGACTTTCCTCCTGAGGACATTGGCCCTCCTGATTAGGCATGAGACCTATGGAGAGACTGGGCAAGCTCTAGGGAAACTGAGACCAGGCCTACTGACTTTTGCTTCATCCTCTTGAACTTCTCAAAGCTTAGAATGTCAAGCAGGCCTTGATGTGTGTTTTCCTACCCACCTGCAGGCTCCTGGTCTCCACGGGTCCCTATATATAGACTTATCTCTGAAGTGCAGGAGGTTGAGATTTGTTTAGTCTGTAGAGTGCAGATAGATGCTTTCTGGCTTCTTGCTTGATTCATTTTGGGATGATGAGTAAGTATGACAGATGGGCATTAGAAAGGCTACAGACGTGAAATGAAATGATGTCCTGGTTCCAGGTTTCTCAGAGGTATCAGAGATGCCTGCTCTTGACTTGGCGTTAAGGCCCCAAAGCCTGTCTTTCAGCTCTCACCAAGGATCCTGAAGCAGCACTAGTTTGCCCAAAGATAGGGGAGCGCTACTACTCCTCTCTATATATTACTAATATATAGGGGAGCAGTAAAACTAAAGAAGCAGGGCATCCTTGCATGGAAAATGGTGGAAAGTTTCTGCCAACCATGGTCTCTGGCTAGGACCTATATTTCTGATAGCTAAAGAAGAGGTCCCTATTAAAACTGCCCATGTGTGTGCAGGAACTGGAGATGTCAGGACTATTTAACTGAAGGGCCTGGAATAGGCTAGTCTCCAAGACAATTAGTTGATCAAGGCCTCTACTAACTCCAAGTCTTCTTCCACAAAATTAGCAGGCTTTGGGTTCCTTATGGGGATCATGGATCCCTGCATGAAACTCAAAGTCATGATGAGGAAAGCATTGGGAAAGGCTCAGAGAGATGGGTCTCTATGCTTGGATCCCTACACCAACTTCACTCTTCAAATGGGAAGAAAACATGGAGGAGCAGTAGTAGTATTTATTCCATAAAAA
>NW_007129571.1:0-6047 GCF_000164805.1 Carlito syrichta
AATTTTAAAAAGCTAAATAAATGTAGAAATGAGCCATGTACATGGATTGAAGACTTTGTACTGTCAAAGTATAAATTCTCCCCATTGTAATCTATAAAATTAGTATATTCCCAACCTAAATCTCTGCCAAGCTTTCAGTAAACATCAGCAAGCTGACTTTAAAACTTATAGGAAAAGACAAGGAAAGCAGAACTTTTAAAACTGCAACTGCAAGACAGTACAGCACTGGTGAAAGTATAGACACACTGATTACTGGAACAGAAAGGAGAATCTAGAAACAGACTCACATACATAAAGTCAATTGATTTTGGACAAAGGTACAAATGCAATTAAGTTGAAAAAGGACAATTTTTTCAACATATGGTAGCAGAACAATTAGACATCTGTATAAAGTGAATATTGACACATACCTCACACTGTATACAAAGAATACCTCAAAATGGGTCAGAGACCTAAACTTAGATTGTGAAACTTTAAAACTTCTAGAAGATAACATGAGAAAATCTGTGTGACCTTGAATTAGGTAATGAGATTTTAGACACACAAAAAGCATAATGCATAACTTAAAAATTGATAACTAAGCATTTATAAAAATGTAAAACTTTTGTGCTAAGACAATGTTAAGGGGAAAAAAAGCCACAGATTGAGAAACAATATTTGCAAATAACATCCAGTAAATAAATAACTTGTATCCAGAAAATTTAAAAAGAATAAAAATTTCTTAAAAGACACCTGCACACCATGTTTATTTCCTCACTATTCACAATAGCAAAAACATGGAACCAACCCTACTGCCCATCAAAAGTGGAATGGATAAAGCAAATGTGTTACATATACACAATGGAGTATTAAGCAGCTCTAAAGAAGAAACAAAATCATGTACTTCACAGCAAATTGAATGGAGTTGGAGACCGTAATATTAAGTGAACTATCACAGAAACCAAGAACTGAATATTGTATGTTCTCACTCACAAGTGGCCCCTGAGCATTTGTCCCCTTAGCACAAGGAAAGGATGGGCAGTCACTGGAAACTGCTGGGGGAGAAAGGGAGAAGGACAAGGGGGCATGTGAAAACACAAAGGACACCTGGTCCACTACCGGGGAAGTGAGGGCCAGTTAGAAACCCAAACTTCACCTGCGTGCAGCCTACTTATGTAGTTAATTCTCACTTGTACCCCTATCTCTATAATAAAATAATAATAATTCCTTAAAACTCAACATCAAGAAACCAAAAAACCTGATAAAGAAATGTGCAAGGTATCTGAATGAACACTTCACACACAAAATAATATAACATGGTAAATAAATATATGAAAAGATGCTTAACCTCATCTGGCATTAGGAAAATACCTATTAAAAGTAAAATGGAATAGCCGGACGTGGTGGCTCACGCCTATAATCCCAGCACTTGGGAGACAAAGGCTAGAGGATTGCCTGGGACCAGGGGTTCGAGAACAGCCTGGGCAATCTGCCAATAAATTGTCTCTACAATAAATTTTTTAAAAATTGTGCCGGGCCTGGTGGTACATGCCTGTAGTTCCAGCTACTTGAAAGGCTGAGGTGAAAGGATTCACCTGAGCCCAGTAGATTGAGGCTGCAGTGTCTGTGAGTGCACCACCACACTCTAGCCTGGACAAGAGAGTGAGACTCTGACTCAAAAAATATGTTATCTTAAAATACCTAGCTGGCCTAGATCATTATGCTAGGAACTAGGGAAATACAAAAAAATACATAAAGTATTTCCCTAACCACATACAACCTAACAGAAGATACACAGGAAAATAAGCAAAATAACTGAAGACAGTGAGTTCATGCCTATGTGTACATGCATGTCTGCCATTTACTTTGGCATTTAAGCCACATTTTCCCACAGAAACAACACAAAAGATGGCTAGATTTCTCTTGTAGTCACTTCCACTTCTCAAATTTACTTCATGCATCTTTAGTCCAGCTTTAGTAGTTTTCCTTAATTCTCAAAGTGATTCTCAACCAGGTTGAAGAGCTAATAGGAAGGTAGTGCTATACAGCTGGGAAAAGCATATTCAATATTAAATAATTTTACAGTTAGAAAATGAAAAACTTTTTCATGTTACAAGAAAGCCATTATTTTCATTAAACAAATTTAAAAGGAAAATAGCTACAACATATACACAGCACTATCCACCATGCACTATCCCAATTGATTTACATATAATTTATTCTCATTATTTAACTCTTTCTAAAAACAACCCGAGGGACAGGTGCTATCAAGATCTTCAATTTTAATATAAGTAAATCAAGGCAGAAGTTAAGTAATTTTCCCAGTCACAGCTCAACAAAGTTGTACACAAAAGATATTCTATTTTCTGAATAGTCTTCATCCAAGATGAAAACAGGAATGAGGGCATTAAGGCACTATATTAATAGTTATAAAAGTGCTGTTTTGAACAGTTTATAACTTAAAATGAAATGATTCATAGTACAGCTCCAGATAATTCTGTTTATACCACAGATAGGCTCACACAAGGGCCCTATGAGATATATATATCTATATATAGATATAGATACTATATGGTCTCAAACCCATGGGCTCAGGTAATCCTCTCTCTATATAGATATATTTCCTAAGGTCGTGTGTGTATGTATATATACAGATGTTCACTACAGCAGTGTTTGATGACTAACAATCAAAATCTAAATGTCAATCAATAGGGCACAAGTTTAAAAATGTTTTTTGTTTCCTTACGAATGCTATGCAGTCATGTAAAAGAATGAGGTAGTTTTATACTCATAAATATTTTATACTCATGGATACAGTATTAAGTGGTGAAAGAGAGATGTAGAATAGCATGTGTATAAGGATTCCACTTGTGGGAGAAAAAGAGGGGTGCATATTTATATATATGCTTTACTATAATAAAAAATTTCCTAAGGTTAACCAAGAAAGTATTTGTCATCATTACTTAGTGAAGTGGAGAATGAAGAAGAGGATCAGTAGATAAGCATGAAAGAGATTTCTCTTTTTGTATTATACTCTTCTGTAATGAATTTCCTTTTGTCAAATGCACATATAGCTGATTTTAAAGTAGTTTAATTAAAAATACAATATTATGGAGCCTAATATCCTCTTGCATAGTGGTTCCTAACAAAAGGCTTGTATGTAAAGATCAGTAGTAATATGTGTCCCCACTAATGTATTCTTAATATTAAACCTAATGTATTCTTAATATTAAACCTAAATCTCTTTAATCCATTAATTAAAAGGGAGAAAAGGAGAGTGGGCCTTTAAAACTTAAGCAGAAGTTTAAAAAAAAAAACTTCTAAAGATGATTATTTTTAGGAAGGGCTGTATCGCAGAATAATGGAGGCACTCCTAGTCTGGTGGTCCTCAGAAATGCCAGAGATGCAGACAACCTTCTTGAAAAACAAGGAAGCACATGCATGTGATCTTCAAATTAGGCTGGGAGTATCCCACAATGTAACCCACACTTTTAAAATTTTCATTCTTTTAGATTTATATTTTATAATATACATAATATATTTACAACGGTATTTATACATTGTCCACAGTTAAATAAACAATAATTGGAGAGATGCCCGTGGTTAAAAAATGTTTTATTGGTAGACGGTGCAATTTAAAATGTTTGGAAAACCGAGCATGGTGACACAAGCCTGTAATCCCAGCACTTTGGGATGTGATGACAAAGATCATTCCTTCCTTCTCATCTTTCCAGCGACCCATTAGCATGAGCAGGATCACTGAACAGCCTCAGTTTGCCTATTATCTCCAGCGATTCTGTGATTTCCACCCTTGAGACGTTTGATTTGTCTGGCTCCCACCTCCCCTTTGGGACATAAAGTTTGTTTAGTTTAGGCCCTAGGCGCAGGGGCTAGGCTAGTTCTTTCCGATGTCAGCTTCTGCCTACTGAGGACAGCTTAAGAAGGCCACTCCAGGAACAAGGCCAGGCAGACAGAATTGACATGGGAGCTCTTCTCCATCGCTTCCAGAGGAGAAACGTCCTGGGAACGGACAGACCCCGAGGAAGTTCTCGCAGTCTGGGCAGGGCCACTCTGAAGGCCGTCTGGGGAGGCCAAGAAACTTGTGGGGTCACTAGAACTGGGCCTGGTAGGTGAAGGGAGATAAAGGGCCTGATCCCAGACCAAATCTGGGAGAGGCGGGGCTGGGAGGGAACTCAAGTGTGGAGGCTTTGGCACCCCTGCGCTAGGGTGACTGTTACTGGACTGGCAGAGGGGAGGAGTTGAGGAGCATCCCGCACTCACCTGAGAGTGGCGCTGCCGGAGGCTCCAGCTGCCCACTTCCCAATACAAGCCACGTGTATTCTGCAACCCCAAACGGGACACCTACCACCACCAACACCGCGCTGTGTCCTGCCAGGAACTCAGTCACTGACAGTTGGGATGGAAGATGGAATTAAGGCATCGACCAATGAGGGCTATCGGCAGGGCGTTACCAGGGAGACCAGGCACGTGTCATTTGTGATGCATCAACATTGTTCTCCTGACTTTCCTCCTGAGGACATTGGCCCTCCTGATTAGGCATGAGACCTATGGAGAGACTGGGCAAGCTCTAGGGAAACTGAGACCAGGCCTACTGACTTTTGCTTCATCCTCTTGAACTTCTCAAAGCTTAGAATGTCAAGCAGGCCTTGATGTGTGTTTTCCTACCCACCTGCAGGCTCCTGGTCTCCACGGGTCCCTATATATAGACTTATCTCTGAAGTGCAGGAGGTTGAGATTTGTTTAGTCTGTAGAGTGCAGATAGATGCTTTCTGGCTTCTTGCTTGATTCATTTTGGGATGATGAGTAAGTATGACAGATGGGCATTAGAAAGGCTACAGACGTGAAATGAAATGATGTCCTGGTTCCAGGTTTCTCAGAGGTATCAGAGATGCCTGCTCTTGACTTGGCGTTAAGGCCCCAAAGCCTGTCTTTCAGCTCTCACCAAGGATCCTGAAGCAGCACTAGTTTGCCCAAAGATAGGGGAGCGCTACTACTCCTCTCTATATATTACTAATATATAGGGGAGCAGTAAAACTAAAGAAGCAGGGCATCCTTGCATGGAAAATGGTGGAAAGTTTCTGCCAACCATGGTCTCTGGCTAGGACCTATATTTCTGATAGCTAAAGAAGAGGTCCCTATTAAAACTGCCCATGTGTGTGCAGGAACTGGAGATGTCAGGACTATTTAACTGAAGGGCCTGGAATAGGCTAGTCTCCAAGACAATTAGTTGATCAAGGCCTCTACTAACTCCAAGTCTTCTTCCACAAAATTAGCAGGCTTTGGGTTCCTTATGGGGTTCATGGATCCCTGCATGAAACTCAAAGTCATGATGAGGAAAGCATTGGGAAAGGCTCAGAGAGATGGGTCTCTATGCTTGGATCCCTACACCAACTTCACTCTTCAAATGGGAAGAAAACATGGAGGAGCAGTAGTAGTATTTATTCCATAAAAACACAGACACCATTACTCTGGCATTCATTATTGAGGATTTATAATATATGAGGAAGTCATATGTGGAACAATAGTGACTTTCTCATCCAAGGACACATAGAACCAGGGGCATGAGGAATCTGAAACCAAAGAAAATCCCTCGGAGGTGTTACCAGAAAGCCCTTATTCAACATTCATTCAACGAATATTTAACTAACCACAGACCATGTGCCAGGCACTGGTATACCTTTTTATTATTATTATTCAGGATCTGAGGATGAATCACAGGCCTCTAGGCAAGCTTTGTGATGAGAACTTAGCACATCAGGTTGGGAAATGTTGCTATCATGCATTTTAGGATATGTGGCAGGTCTTTTTTGGGAAGCTCTCAAACACTATATAGTTTTCTCAAGACACAGCTATACTTAATAATTAATATACTCACACAAAACAGTCACAGTAACTCAAGTTACCTGTCAAACTGACATTCTAGATATGATTCACAGGTACTTACATGGACCATGTCACTAAGGCTTACCCTCACTGATATTAACAAAAAATATCATCCAGGTGAATAAAGACACCTCACTATTGCTGATGTAACTAATAAATTGGAA
>NW_007129572.1:0-911 GCF_000164805.1 Carlito syrichta
GCATGAAACTCAAAGTCATGATGAGGAAAGCATTGGAAAGGCTCAGAGAGATGGGTCTCTATGCTGGATCCCTACACCAACTTCACTCTTCAAATGGGAAGAAAACATGGAGGAGCAGTAGTAGTATTTATTCCATAAAAACACAGACACCATTACTCTGGCATTCATTATTGAGGATTTATAATATATGAGGAAGTCATATGTGGAACAATAGTGACTTTCTCATCCAAGGACACATAGAACCAGGGGCATGAGGAATCTGAAACCAAAGAAAATCCCTCGGAGGTGTTACCAGAAAGCCCTTATTCAACATTCATTCAACGAATATTTAACTAACCACAGACCATGTGCCAGGCACTGGTATACCTTTTTATTATTATTATTCAGGATCTGAGGATGAATCACAGGCCTCTAGGCAAGCTTTGTGATGAGAACTTAGCACATCAGGTTGGGAAATGTTGCTATCATGCATTTTAGGATATGTGGCAGGTCTTTTTTGGGAAGCTCTCAAACACTATATAGTTTTCTCAAGACACAGCTATACTTAATAATTAATATACTCACACAAAACAGTCACAGTAACTCAAGTTACCTGTCAAACTGACATTCTAGATATGATTCACAGGTACTTACATGGACCATGTCACTAAGGCTTACCCTCACTGATATTAACAAAAAATATCATCCAGGTGAATAAAGACACCTCACTATTGCTGATGTAACTAATAAATTGGAAGACTTGCATGTGGAGCAGACATTGAGAGAAAGCCTTTGGACTTCCTAAATGTCTCTAACCTTGGCCTAGATGTGTTTGTTCAATAAACTCTCCCTTGATCTTTATCAGGAGATAATTTAGGTAACAATTAAGAGATTTTCTAGATGTACTTCTTTAGCGTGCAAAGCTTGTTGTT
>NW_007129573.1:0-905 GCF_000164805.1 Carlito syrichta
ACCTCACCTGGTCCCAAGTCACTGCCGCCTGTGGAGTCACTCAGATACTGCCTTGTGGAGATCTGGGTTCTCTGGCTACACTGCTATGCCTGGCACCCAGCCATTGCCAGCTCCCTCCCTGGCTGGAGCACCCAGCCTCATCTCAGGCTGCCACAGCCTGTAGAGACCCTCTGCACCCATGCATCGGAGCTACAGGCTCCATCTCTGGCTGAAGCACCCCACACATGGCCCAAAGCCACCACCAGCACCCGCCTGAGTCCCCACCCTGGCTGAGTCCTCACCCTGAGTCCCCACCCTGGCTGAGCTGCCCAACCCTATCTCAAGCCACTGTCACCCAGGGAGGCCCTAGACACCCACCCCTCAGTGCTGCAGGCTCCATACCTGACTGGGGTGCCCCACCAGGCCCAAGGCCACTGCTGCCCATGCAGGCACCTGGCACCCATGCCTCAGAGCTCTGGGCCCCCACCCAGGCTAAAGCACCCAGCACTGCCTTGAGCCGCTTCCCCCACAGAGTTCCCCTGTGCCCGCACCTCGGCGCTCCAGCACCCACCCGGGCTGAAGCACCCAGCTCGGCCTCAAGCCCCAGCCCCCATGGAAGCCCCCAGCACCTATGCCCAGGTGCTTAGAGCTTGGGACCCCCCCAGACAGAAGTGCCCAGTCCTGCCTCGAGCCACTGCTGCCTGCAGAGGCCCTACATGCCTGCTCCTCAGAGTTATGGGCTCCCCTCCTGACTGAAGCACCCCACCAGACCCAAAGCCACCACCACACATGTAGGCCCTCAGCGCTCCTCAAAACTCTGTGTCCCCTACCTGATTGAAATGCCCAGCCCTGCCTCAAGCCACCACCCCAGTGGAGGCATTTGGTGCCTGTGCCTCGGAGCTCTGGGCCCCCTCCCTGACTGAAGC
>NW_007129574.1:0-843 GCF_000164805.1 Carlito syrichta
GAAGATCAACAAGGTTAAGATGTCCATCCTACCAAAGTCAATCTACAGATTCAACACAATACCCATTAAGTTACCAACATCATTCTTCTCAGACCTGGAAATGACAATACAGAAATTCATATGGAAACATAAATGACCGTGAATAGCCAAAATAATCCTTAGCAAGGGAAATAAAGCAGGAGGTATCACACTTCCAGACTTCAAACTCTACTATAAGGCTACAGTAATCAAAACAGCCTGGTATTGATATAAAAACAGACACATAGACCAATGGAACAGGATGGAGATTCCAGAAGCAAAACTTCAATTCCTCAACCAACTCATGTTTGACAAAGCCTCCAACAACAAACACTGGGAGAGGAAAACCTATTCAGTAAATGGTGCTGGGAAAACTGGCTGACCATATGCAGAACATTGAAACTGGACTCCTACCTATCACCGTACATAAAAATTAACTCTAAATGGATCGAAGACCTAAATGTAAAACCTCAAACTATAAGAATCTTAGAAAACGCAGGAGACATCCTTACGGAAATTGGAATTGAACCAATTCCTATTCAGAACCCTAAGGGCCAATATCTTAAGAAATGAGATAAATAAGTGGGACCTCATCAAATTAACGAGCTTCTGCAAAGCAAAAGAAACCATCAAGAGAGCAGGGAGAAGCACACAGAATGGGGAAAAGTATTTGCCAACTGTATATCTGACAAAGGCCTAACATCTAGGATCTACAAGGAACTCAAATGCACCGAAGGGAAAAAAAAACAAACAGCTGCTTTAAAAAGTGGGCAAAAGACATGAATAGACACTTCTCAAAAGAAGATTTATGGGCAGCCAGCAGAC
>NW_007129575.1:0-920 GCF_000164805.1 Carlito syrichta
CCATAAAGAATGACAAATATATGGACTTTGCACCAACCTGGATGGATTTGGAGTCGATCATACTCAATGACTTATCACAGAAACAAAGAACAGAGTTCCATGTGTCTCACTCATAAAAGGACCTTGAACAATTATAATGCTATAAGAAAGTGATTGGCAGTAATGGCAATCTGTTGGTGGGGTAGTGGTATTGGCAGCTGAGGGAAACTGTTGGAGGAGGGAGGGGCATACTTCATTAACAAGGGGTACCTGCTTGATCAATGTTTTTACACCTAACCCTGAATTGTACCCCACATCTTCACAATAAATTTTTTTTAAAAAAAGAAAGAAAGCACTTTAAGTGCACAATCTGTTTTAGTTTATAGTTCAGTCTTTTGCATTGCAATTATATCAGTATTTAAAATGTAAACACATTCCCATTCAACTTAACAATTGCAAACATGTACTTATACCTGCAAAGATAACCATGTGTACTCTGAGTGATAACAGGCTAACTCTAAAGGGCTTTTTACTCAAAAGCCTCATAGACTTGGCATTATCTTGATACCATACTTATTGCTGTGACCAAAGAGTCATGTCAATGTCCCAGTGTTGACTGGTATCAGATTTTTAGGCTCATGCTAATCAACTGCCTAAGGGGGGAAAAATGTATAAAGCAAACTTTTTTTTTTTTAATTAAGTTAAAACACGGACTATCGTCTAGGCTTGGTGGCTCAACCTGTAATCCCAGCACTTTGGGAGGCTGAGGGGATTGGATTGCCTGAGTCTGCATGTTCGAGACCCACCCAGGCAACTTGGTGAGACCTCATCTCTACAATAAATCAAAAATTAGCTGGGCGTGGTAGTGTATGCCTGTAGTTCCAGCTACTTGGAAGGCTGAGGCGGTATGATCACCAGAGCCCAGAAGGTCGAGGCTGTGG
>NW_007129576.1:0-4972 GCF_000164805.1 Carlito syrichta
TGCAATTATATCAGTATTTAAAATGTAAACACATTCCATTCAACTTAACAATTGCAAACATGTACTTATACCTGCAAAGATAACCATGTGTACTCTGAGTGATAACAGGCTAACTCTAAAGGGCTTTTTACTCAAAGCCTCATAGACTTGGCATTATCTTGATACCATACTTATTGCTGTGACCAAAGAGTCATGTCAATGTCCCAGTGTTGACTGGTATCAGATTTTTAGGCTCATGCTAATCAACTGCCTAAGGGGGGAAAAATGTATAAAGCAAACTTTTTTTTTTTTAATTGAGTTAAAACACGGACTATCGTCTAGGCTTGGTGGCTCAACCTGTAATCCCAGCACTTTGGGAGGCTGAGGGGATTGGATTGCCTGAGTCTGCATGTTCGAGACCCACCCAGGCAACTTGGTGAGACCTCATCTCTACAATAAATCAAAAATTAGCTGGGCGTGGTAGTGTATGCCTGTAGTTCCAGCTACTTGGAAGGCTGAGGCGGTATGATCACCAGAGCCCAGAAGGTCGAGGCTGTGGTGGCCTGAAATTATTCAAGGTCTTCCAATTGCTTTGCCAGGCATATAATATTGTACTTCTTGATACCCATGGATGAATGGTCATGTGACTAGTTCTGGATAATGAATTGTGAGAAGACTGAAACTTATCATCTCTGGCCTAGAGTTGATACAAGATCCTTAAATGCTGATGCAAGATTCTGAAGACCTTCTTTCTGCTCCCTCTGGCACAGTGATAGGCAATATTCAGTATGGTAGATACTCCATAACTTGGTTCTCTGAACAACTGTTATCACCATTGCAGTAAGCCATGGTGATTTTTAACTTATTTGTTTCTGTAGCACATGAAGCCTATTATGGCTGTGATAGATATTAAAGATAAGGCAATAGCATCAACAGGATATTATGATTTAGCAACAGCACAAGGTAAAAGAGAGGAAGAGAAATTTAGTCTAGTGAGTTGTATAAGAGATTATCCATAGGATTTAGTAGCTAGGTTGCCACTTGTGGATCTGCAAGAGAGATGCTGAAGGCTTTATTGGAATGTTGGGGGAAGGAAAGTACTTCCATGGAGTGTAGAATAAATGGGAGTTGAAGAAGTGGAGACCGCTAGTGTTGTAGTCAATAGCATGACTTAGTAGACCAGCAGACTATGGAATATCTTATTCCACATGTTGGCTCATATATTTTTTTAAATTGCATACTGCATAGCAGAAAGTAAAAACAATGCAGTATAACAAACAAGGAAACAACAAGCCTATAACAACATTGAATAGTTTAAATATAACAACAATTGATTCTCATTGTATAATAGAAATTACAGCCATTTCTGATTTTCTTTACAAATTGCATCTTTAATTTATAAGGCAGAAATTTGTCATTTGTATCTGGACTTTAGTTCTCATTTGATTATTTTTCTGAACATTTCTACTTAATTTGATATTTCAAGAGATGAAACAGGCAATATCTAAGTTTATTTAGCTAACAATGCAAATGTAATTCAAACTGTAAGACACATTGTCCATTGTAGTTGTGATGCAAATGTAAGGAAAGTCATATTTACCTTTTTTAAGTTGCTGCCTGTAAATGAAATATAATGACTTAATAAAAGGTTATTAAATAGCAAGCAGCTGAGAAAACACTAACGCATAATGATGGCAAAGTCCAGCATAACTTTACAATATGGTAAGTGCTGCCAATTATACTGTGTCACTCTGAATCTCACATAACATATCAGACTCTACTTGTGTGCACTTTTAAACATGCTGCTCTATGAATTATTTTTTTCCATTAATTTCTTTAAATCTTGAATAATTACCAAAGGACCATGCCATTTTTATTTTACACTATCTGTGAGTCTTAGATTCTGGAAGGAAACATGCACTTGCAAGGAGAAAGCAAGCCACTTCAGACAACCCAAAAAGTAACACGGGATGGTTCAATATGACTTATTTATTAAATATATAGTGCCAGTTGTCAAAATAACTATTGTGGAATTGTATTGATATAGAACCTAATCAATTTGATATTTTAAGAGATGAAACAGATTAAGCATTTACAGTAAGAGTTTTATTACAAAAACACTAAACTGAACTCCTTAAGGTCAAATATATAGGCATTTAATTTTAGCAATTGTCATAACAGAGGCATTATGATACTGTCTCATCCTCTGGGGTACACACAGAGGTTGAATGTTTATTATGTTTTTTCTTTACCTCTCCTTTAAGGCTTTTGTCTATAATCTACACATTTCTTGGAAAAGCAAGAATTTATGTCCCTCTTTATTTGAATATCTAAAACTTTGCTTCAGAGATTGAAATTAACTTGGTCTGAGATTAAAATAATGGAATATTATAAAAAGAGGAATAATTTTCCATTTTTTTTAGATCTTTGAACACAAGGGATTCATCACAAGAACCACATGTACTTTTTCTGAGTCCCACCTTCAAAATTAATGAACAGCAAAATGTTTTATATTTCCCATAGGAAATCTTTAATTCCATTATTCTGTCACACCATTTATTGATATGTTATTACTATTTGAAAACAGCATATTTTAATGAAGTGATAGTCTTATTGGTTAAATTGATAGGCCTGATTACAGCCAGCAGGATACTAACAGGCTAAGATAAACAGTATAATTCAAAAGAGGAACTTGAGAAAGACTGAGAAAGAGCAACTGGTGTTAATAATAATAGTATTGGCCAGGTGCGGTGGCTCCAGCCTATAATCCCAGCACTTTGGGAGGCCGAGGTGAGATAATTGCCTGAGCCCACAGGTTCCAGATCAGCCTGAGCAACTTGGCGAGACCTCATATCTACAATTTAAAAAAAATCAGCTGGGCATGGTGGTGCATGTCTGTAGTTCCAGCTACTTGAAAGGCTGAGGCAAAAGGATCAGCTGAGCCCATCAGGTGGAGGCCGTGGTGGCTGAGAGCATGCCATTGTCCTTCAGCCTGGGTGACAAAGTAAGACTCCAACTCAAACAAAAACAAAAACAAAATAGTATTTACCAAATACGTACTATGGTTAGTTTGCACTGGGCTTGATGAATTACAAGTATTTTTCATTTAATTTTCTTGTCAGTCCTATGAAGTAGATACTATTAATACTCTCCATTTTATAAATGAAGGCAGTGCAGTCATATAGCTAAAAGGTAATAGATTCCACACTCTCTATCAGTGTGCTCTGTGACCACCCTGTGTACAAACTGCCACAAATCCACAGGTAACCATATCACTTAAGTCAACATTAATCTCCTTGGTCATTCATCCATATCCATCCCCTTTCACTTGGCAAATATTAATGAATACCTACTATGTGTGAGACATTTTGCAAGGGTCTGAAAATATAAAGATGGATGAATCCAGTTCCTGTTCTTGAGATACTTACTGATGAATTAAATAAAATATTAACAATGCCTAAGAGCATGGATATCAAGTTGGGCATCAAGTTACCTCAGATACCACAGGAAATGCACAGGGATGCTGCAAAATATTTTACAATTTATGGGGAACACAGCAACATCTACTGGCTATTACATGTACTACATTCAATTTGTGTGTGTGTGTGTGTGTGTGTGTGTGTGTGTGTGTGTGTGTGTGTGTGTGTTTCTATTGACTACTAACGTAATAGGACATAAATACTTCTGGAGTGACCCACTTAACTGACATGGAGTTATTTTGACCTAGGATATTATAAAAAATTACCAAGAACAGATAAAGTTTGGGGATCTCTGGCCTGAGGAAGACAGTTTGATATTTTTATCAAAGCAATTTTAAGAACCCCAAAATAAAGCTGATCTAGGGAACTCTTGAAGTGATATCTAGTTGAGTACACAGAAATACTTGTGTGCTTTACTCACAATGTTGTTAAAATAAATCTCATTTAAATGAGATTGAGTGACTTAAGAATAATAGTTAATTGAATTCAAAGATAAAAGGTTTTTAGGAAATATGTCAAAACATTTTCCTTTAGTGACCTAATAACATGGTTTGGCTTATGTCTAAATAATAAAAACATCATGGGCTATCAGTCTTATTAATTTGAAGATGGCATTTTTGACACTTTAATCTAATGCTCTTAACCTTAGGCAAAATGAACATACTGAGCAGGAAGGGCATATTATGCTGTCATCTAAAGAATATATAATTATAGCATCTTAGTGGATAGGTAGGCATCTCATAGAAAAATAACTGTAAATCTGAGGGAGAGATTTATTTGACAGTCCAATATTTACACACTTCTAGTTTCCTCTAGTTCAGAATTGCCGCAAGCTTCTCCAGTAATTTGAGACCTGGAGCACCTTGAAATTGCTAGCAGTGTTCCTCTAGCTCCTTTTTCATGAAAAGATGATTATGTGCTCCTAAGAGGATTTGTTGACAAGAGGGAGGATTTTTATTATACAAGTCTGCTTTCAAATAAACAAAAAAGAATCAGTGGAAAATAGCAGTTGGATCATTTTCTAGAAGATTAGAGAGAATACCACTGGGACTTGATCCATCACCTCAGAGCTAAGACTTAACTATACTTTTCACATCACCAAATGAAGGAGTAAAGGATGAGAAAATAGGAAAGATCCACCAGGGAGAATATATATGCAGGAGAAAATAATATTTATCAAATGAACAATGACATCTATGGTCTGTTTATGCATATGTGAAGGGTGTTGCAGCACTACAGAAAACATCATTTTAATAAAGAGAAGAGAATCCAGACTTATCCCTTGTTTCTGCCATTTATTTGTAAACATGACCTTAAACTTGCTACTTACTCTCACTGAGCCTCTAAATGGATATATTGCTGGAAAAGAACATTTTAGGAAGTAGTAGATGAGATAAAGTAGACAAGATACTTGTATATAATAATAGCCTTGTATATGATAAGCTTAATCAGTTACATTTGACTCCTAGTAAAAGAGTCACTAATTAGTTGCATAAAATATATGTTTACTTACC
>NW_007129577.1:0-813 GCF_000164805.1 Carlito syrichta
CACTCTGGCAGGAAGTAATAACTGAAGTATTACTTAAGGTTAGGTAATAGACTACTACCTTTTAGAGGCAAATTACTTTGGGATCTTCAGTCTTACTCTCAGAAGCCAGGGTTTCCTCAGGGAAAGACTACAGTTGTTAGATTTGATGTGATGTGATTGACTACTGAATCCTGATGCTTTACATACCAGGAGAGAGCTTCCTTCAATGCTTCCAGCCATCATTCACCATTAAATGGAGAGTCTTGCTCACTGCAGCTTTTCCATATGGAGGTCTGTATGCTGCATTATAAAGAGCATAGACTTGGATTTAGAATGATCTGTACTTGACTTTACTACTTACCAGTCTTATGCTTCTAGGATACATTACTTAATGTCCTCAAATGACTCTGTTTCCTTACCTGTGAAATGAAAGCAGTAATACTAACTTAAATGAGTTGCTCAGAGGATTAAATGATGTATGTCACAAACTGGACCTTATATTTTGGCATCAACAATTACTACTTGTAATTGAGTCAAAGACAGCAAGTTATAAAACAAATATATGTTGTAGTTCCTATACTTGTTCTAGGAGGCACCTGGAAAATATTAATACCCTTTCCTATCCCATCTATTCTTTTGATTTTTTTAACCATAGTCTGTTGTCCCAGAAGATCATGTTTTACTTAAAGGCTGTATATTAAGCCTCTATCTACACAAATCGTGTGTGTCAGATGTCTGTCCAATTTTTAAAAATCATCTGGTAAACATAAAAGAGCAGAGATTTATGTCAACACTATTGTGCATGGTGATAAGAGTTGGTCAACAGAATTTGGG
>NW_007129578.1:0-831 GCF_000164805.1 Carlito syrichta
AACTCTTCAGGACATCGATCTAGGCAAAGATTTTTATGGTTAAGACTTCAAAAACACAGGCAACAAAACCAAAAATAGACAAATGGGACAATATTAAAATAAAATATATTCTTATGTACACCAAAAGAAACAATCAACAGAGTGAAAAGACAGCCTATTGAATGAGAGAAAATATATGCAAACTACTCGTCTGACAAGGGAAAAATATCCATAGCATATAAGAAATTCAAAACAACTTACCAGCAATCAAACAAATAATCCTATTTAAAAATGTGCAAAGGACACAAGCAGACATTTCTCAAAGAAGATATACAAATGGCCAACAGATATATGGAAAAAATGTGCAGCATCACTAATCATCAGGGAAACATAAATCAAACCACAATGAGATGTCATCTTAGATGTCTTACTGAACTCAAAGACTGTTGGTAGAAATGGAAATTAGAACAGCCATTATGGAAAACGGTAGGGAGATTTCTCAAAAAACTAAAAGCAGTGCTACCATATGGCCCAGCAATTCCACTAGGTACTTATCCAAAGAAAAAGAACTAAATGTACCAAAGGCTTGTCTTCACTCCCATGTTTATGTTTCGCAGCACTATGCACAGTAGCAAAGATGTGGAATCTAGCTAAATGTCCAACAATGCATGAATGACTAAAGAAAAAATATATATATTACATGCCTGGCTAATTGATCTATTTTTGTGTATACACACACACATACACATATACATATGTACACATATAATGTCAAATATAAATATATATATAATCTCCATAAAAAGTATGTATGTCACTTGCAGCCACATGGATGGATGGAGCCAAGCATTA
>NW_007129579.1:0-816 GCF_000164805.1 Carlito syrichta
CATACACATATACATATGTACACATATATGTCAAATATATATATATATATATCTCCATTAAAAAGTATGTATGTCACTTGCAGCCACATGGATGGATGGAGCCAAGCATTAAGTGAAATAAGCCAGGCACAGAAAGACAAACATCGCGTGTTCTCAATCATACTGGGAGGTAAAAAGTTGATCTCATGGAGACCGAGAATAGAATGATCCACACCAGAGAATGGTGAGTGTGCACGGTTGGTTGGGGGCAAGGGGTTGAGGGGATATTGTTCAATGGGTTCAAACCTACAGTTGGGAGGAGCAAGCCCTGATGTTTGATAGTAGAGTAAGGTGACTACAGTTAATAATACTGCATCGCATATTTCAGAAACTAGAAGAGAGAACTTGAAATGTGCCCAACACATAGAGATGATAAATTGGTGACCAATACCCTAAGTGCCCTGACTTAATCATGACACAGGCTCTGCACGCAACACAATTTCACCCGTACTCCAGAAATGATTACACATACGGTGCATCGAGAACATTAAAAGTCGTGGGCGGCGGCGGCGGCGGCGGCAAGGGGGCCACCCACGGGGCTCCGCGAGGTACTCGGCGCCGGCGGGGTTAATGCAGCCATTAGCAGCAGCCTGGGAAGAGAGGCGGTTACCGGCCAGTGGCGGGCGGGGCCGGTGGAGGAGGGGCTGCAGGGGCGTGGCCGTTGGGGGCGGGGCCGGTGGAGCCTGTGAATGGCGGGGCGGTGGAGGGCGGAGCCGGCGGAGGGCGTGGTCGGTGGAGCTGGCAGAGACCTGTGCCGTTGGAGCCGGGGAAGGGCGG
>NW_007129580.1:0-424 GCF_000164805.1 Carlito syrichta
GGGGGCGGGGCCGGTGGAGCCTGTGAATGGCGGGGCGGTGGAGGGCGGAGCCGGCGGAGGGCGTGGTCGGTGGAGCTGGCAGAGACCTGTGCCGTTGGAGCCGGGGAAGGGCGGAGCCGGCGGAGGGCGGGGCCGGGGGAGCCGGCGGAGGGCGGGGCCGGGGCGGTGCCGGCGGTGCCGGTTTGTCGGTTTCGCTTTCTCTGAGCGTCCCTCCCTTGGCGGACCCTCGACTCCGGGCCTCCTTCCCAGTAGGGGGCGATGATGGCTCGGGGTTTTCGTGTGCAGGCGGGAGACGGCACCGCTGCGCCCCCAGGCCCCTGTTCTCGGCCTCCGGGTCGCAGGGAGGAGACACCCCACCCCTGCCAGCTGAGACCCTGCAAACGGGCGAGCCCCTTGTCCGCCTGCCGGCCGCCGGCTACCTGGG
>NW_007129581.1:0-5533 GCF_000164805.1 Carlito syrichta
GTCATCTCACCTGCTGTTTCCTTTCTTCCCCAGCCAGGCCATGCTCCCCGGTCCCCGCCCTGCCCTTTACCTCCCGGGCCTCTTGGAGCCATCGCGTGGCCCAGGCTGGAGGGCAGTGGCAGGCTCCTGGCAACCTCCGCCTCGACCTGCTGGGCTCTGGCGATCTTTCTGCCTCGGCCTTCCAAGGAGCCGGAACTACAGGTGCGTGCCACTACGCCCGGCTCATTCTTTTTATTTATTACAGAGACGAGGTCTCGCCAAGTTCCCCGGGCTGGACTCGAACCCTCGGACTCAGGCAATCCATTAGCCTCGGCCTCCCAAAGTGCTGGGATTGCAGGCTGCACCACCGAGCTGGCCTGTGTGTGTGTGTTTTGTTTGTTTCTTTGTGTCGGAGTCTCATTCAGTAGCCCAGGCTGGAGTTGCAATGGCACATTCACTGACATCCCACGTCGACCTGCTGGGCTCAGGCGATCCTTCCACCTTGGGCTTCCACTGGTCTCGAACCCATGGGCTCAGACAATCCTCTCACTTGGGCCTCCCAAAGTGCTGGAATTATAGGCGTGAGCCACCACGCCCAGCCTATCTGTATACTTTCTTTGATAAAGTTCTATTTAAATGATTTGCCCAGTGTTTACATTGGAATTTGGTTTTCTTATTAAATTTTGAGAGTTCTTTGGCTATTCTGGATACAAGTCTCCTGTCAGTTATGTGATTTTTCAGATTTGTTCTCCCAGTCTGTAGCATGTCTTTTCCCTTTCTTAATTGTACCTTTTTAAGAATAGCTGTGAATTTGATGAACTCTAATTTATCAATATTTTCTTTTATGAATCTTGCTTTTAGTGTTGACTCTAAGAAATCTTTGTCTATCTCAAGACCAAAAATATTTTCTCCCTTGCTTTTTTTCTATACTTGTATAATTTTAAGTCTTTTATTTGGCCTATGATCCTTCTTCAGTTAATTTTTATATATAATAAAGTATGGGGAAATTGCATATAGATGTCCAATTTTTTAATACTATTTTTTTTAAAGGCCAGACTTTCTTCCCTGAATCGTCTTTGCACCTCTCTGAGAAATTAATTGACCATATATGGGTATGTGTGTGGGTCTGTTTCTGTACTCTCTGCTCTGTTCCATTGATCTGTTTAACTATCTTGACAACTGTACTTAATTACAGTAGTTTTATAGTAAGTCTGTGCTTCAGGTGGTGTAAATCCTCCAAACTTGTTCTGCAATTTCAAAGGCCTTTTGGCTAGAATAGGTCATTTGAATTTCTTTCTTTCTTCTTTCTTTCTTTCTTTCTTTTTTTTGAGTTGGAGTCTCACTCTGTGTCCCAGGCTGGCATACAGTGGCACACTCACAGCCACCACAGCCTCAACCTGCTGGGCTCAGGGGCTCCTTCTGCCTCACTCTTCCAAATAGCTGGAATTATAGGTGCATGCCACCACTCCTGGCTATTTTTTTTAAATTTATCATAGAGACGAGGTCTCGGAAAGTTGCCCAGGATGGTTGGAATCCCTGGACTCAGGCAATCCTCTCTCCTTGGCCTCCCAACTTGCTGGGATTACAGACTTGAGCCACCATGTCTGGCCTATTTGAATTTCTATAAGTATTTTAGAACTGGCCAGTCAACTTCTACAAAAAGCCTATTGGCATGTTGACTGTGTGTTAAATTACAGGTTAATTAGTGGAGAACTGACATGTTAACAGTATGAAGTGCTCTCATGTATAAAATCTTCATGCATTAGTCTTAATTTCTCTCAGCAATATTTTGCACTTTTTAGTGTACAGATGTTGCATACTTATGCCTAAGTATTTCAGATAGTTGATATAATTGTTTTCTTTTTATTTCCAATTATTTGCTGTTAGTAGATAGAGATGCAATTGATTTTGCATATTGATCATGTACCCTGCTCTTGCTGTAGGGGAGGGATCAAAAGCAGTGTGTTCAGGAGCAGGACAGGCATGAAGTCCAGGACCCGCTCCACATTTTGAGAACCACGGGCTTAGATGCCCCAGTTTCCCCAAGCCACTCCTATTGTCCTTTCCTCTTGTTGTTGCTTAATCCCCTTATAGTTCTAGTCACTTTCTGCACAATCCATAGGAATGTGCATAAATAACTGAGTCATCTGCGAGGAAAGACAGTTTTACTTCTTCCATTACAATCTGGATGCCCTTTTGTCTCAGTTGTTGTATCCTGGGATTTTAATGTAAGCAGGTGGCTGAGTGATGATACAGATGGGCTAAAGCCATTGAAAGAAAATTTTTGTTACTTATATTTGCTGAGAGGAGGGGGCATGGCATGCCACATGGGGCCACAAGGGAAAACACTTTGTGGGTCAGGAGGCAGGGAAGAGCAACTAGAAAGCTCAAGCCACAGCTTTTATTGTGTTTTCTGTGGGAAAGGCAAGGCAGGGCAGGAGGAACATGCTTGGATTCACTGCTTTTGACAATTCTGCCAGACTTTGGGGCACAGGAGCGGCCCCTAGTGCCAGACCTTGGGTAGATTAACAGCAAGCAAAATATTGGCTTGTTGCGTAAGGGTTAGACAATGGAGGTGCTTCAATACTGGTTTGCTTGCATATGAAAGGCAAATCTCTGAGAATGTACTGGCCCTGGCCAGGCACAGTGGCTCACACCTGTAATCCCAGATCTTTAATAGTCCCAGGTGAGAGGATTTCCTCAGCCCAGGAGTTTGAGATCAGCCTGGGCAACATGGGGAGACCTTGTCTCTACAGTAAATTATAAAGTTAGCCAGGCATGGGGGTGTGTTCTGTAGTCCCAGCTACTCAGGAGGCTGAGGCAGAAGGATCCTCTGAGCCCAGGAGGACAAGGCAGTGGTGAGCCATGATCTTGCCACTGCACTCCAGCCTGGGTGACCCAGTGAGACTTCAACTCAAAAAAAAAAAAAAACTGACTCATCCCGGAAGTTCTGACCTAATAGGTGAGGCACCAGATGATAGTCAATTAAGAATGCAGAAAATAAAGAAATTAGACATTTTAATTGGCCCTGGGATGAACGGACAACAAATACACCAATACAAAATCTAAGAAAACACAGGGCACATTTCTTTTTCTGACCTTAAACCCTGGTAAGAACCTCCAGTGTATTGAAGGTATATAGATCAGAAGTCTGCCTTTTTCTGATCTTAGGGAGAAATCATGCACTGGGTGGGCTGCCAAGGAGAGGCAAGGGGCTGGGGCAGAGGTGGACATGGCCATTGGGGGAAGAACAGGAGCTTGGGGAAACCAGGGGCATCTAAGACACTGGCTCTCTAAATGGGGTGCAGGGTCCTAACATGCAAACCTGACCTGCTCCTGGACACCTGGTGTCCCACCATCACCCATGGCTACCAGCTGGGATAAAGAGCTGCATTGAGATTCTTCACTTCTCTGAATCATAGACTCCTCCCTCCCACCTCTAGGTAGCTCAGCAGGGTCTCATTCAAACAATGGGTCATCCAACCTCCCAAAAGCCTCCTCTGTGAATGAGCCACAGATCCAGGCTGACTCCGATGCACTGTCACTGATGTTGAGGGAAGGAAGCATGAACAAGCCCAGGAGACCTCACACTACCCCTGAGCAGAGACCACAAGCATCCCCTGAGGGGAAACAACTGGCTCCAGTGTCCTGAAAGTGACACAAATGTGCTCCTTGCATCTAGACAGTCCACACATGGCAGCATGCACCCTGTGAAACTTACAGAGTCTGTTTTTGAAAGGTCTATGGCAGCCGGGCTCGGTGGCTCAACCTGTAATCCCGCACCTTTGGGAGGCTGAGGTGAGTGGATTGCCTGAGCCCGTGGGTTTGAGACCCACCTGGGCAACTTCGCGAGACCTCACCTCTACAATAAATCAAAAAATCAGCCGGGCATGGTAGCGCATGCCTGTAATTCCGGCTACTCAGAAGACTGAGGCAGAAGGATTGCCAGAGCCCAGCAGGTCGAGGCTGCCAGGGCTGGGAGCAGCCACTGCACTCCAGTCTGGGTGACAGAGTGAGACTCCAACTCAAAAGAAAAAAAAAAAAGAAAGGTCTATGGGCCCACCAACTGTCTATGCCTCCCTGGTGGGGTCCAGCCCAGGCCAAAAGGTGACCTTCCAGCCATGACCCACAGCTCATGGGACAAGAAAGGAATGGAACCAAGGATCAGTTCTCACGCAGGGCAGGCCATACTCTGAAGGCCCTGGCCAGACATCCAGTGGACCCTTTGTCCTCTCTTCTGTCCACCTTTCCAGCTGGGACCTATTCAGTCCAATACCCTCCTGTCTCAGTTTCCCCCTGGGTAAAATGAGGATAATGTGTCCACCACAGAACATTGTGAAGCTGAGAATGAGGTGCTTAGGGCCTGGCTCAGATAAAGGGGTTCCATAAACATCTGGAACCAGTTTTCTCAGATCTGTGAGGAGAGGTCAGAAAAGCAGACCCAGAGAAAGCAGGCTGGCCCTGGGAAAGGCAGAAGAGATTGTGTTAGGATTAGGGAAGAAACAGAAAGGAAGAGAAGTTGGTCTCTGCTTGCTTTTGCCTCAAGAAGGCGGATGCCAATTTCTCTGGTGGAATCATGCCTTTCTGGCTCCGTGGTCCACTCAGAAAGCAAATGCCTCCGCATCCTGGGGAGGAGAATGGGCAGAGCCACCTAGGTAATAAGTCCTTGGGTTCCCAAAGCTCCCAGCCCCTGATCTCTCACCCATCCCCCACCAGGCAAGCTAGCAGTTGCCTCCTTTAGAGAGGGTCCCAGGAGCTGTGTGAGGGACTCAGGGTTGCTCGGAGCTCATTTCCCCTTCCATTCAAGGAAAGTTCTAGATAAGCCAGGATTCTCCAGCCTGTGGAGGGGTTCACCTCAGGAGCTTTGTGAACATAGTGCCACCAGAACCCCCACCCTGAGTTTCTGCCCTCAGAGCTTGAGGTCTAGATTCTCCCATGCAGCCAGGCCAAAACATCCACATAGAGTGGTGCCGGGGACCAGCTCCAGCCAGGTTCAGGGTACCCCAAAGGTGGAGACGGCATTGGCGATTGGGGGGAAGAAGAAAGAGAGAGAACGAGAGAGAGAGAGAGAGAGAGAGAGAGAGACTGAACTCCAGTCTATTGCAGAAGCCGTTTAATGGGAATTACAACTGGTCTTTTATACACAGGTGTGTGAGGGGCGTTCCCCACCCACCGGATGTTCTTTCAGGTATAATCCCATAACCTAATCGATAAAACCTTAATCCATTTATTCAATTTCAATAAATCCTAAGATCATGACCCAGAAGCCTATGACCAATACTATGGCTCTTAGATGTGACCCGAGTTTGAATTATAAGTTGTGTGAAAGCCAAAACTGCAGTTTGTGGAAGAATGGGAGCAATGAGCTTCTGAAGTTAGCTTGTGTTCGTCCTGGTCTCAGAGTTTTTATGTTTTGAGTTCACAGGAGCTTAATCTGGTTAGTGCTGAGTAGAAAGGGGGAGGAAATGGGGTCAATAGCTCCCGAACACATCCTAGTGGTCTCGGGGTCAACGGCCCTTCCTGATCCCTAACGCTCAGTGGGCCTCCGTGGCTG
>NW_007129582.1:0-895 GCF_000164805.1 Carlito syrichta
GAGGACAAGGCAGTGGTGAGCCATGATCTTGCCACTGCACTCCAGCCTGGGTGACCCAGTGAGACTTCAACTCAAAAAAAAAAAAAAAACTGACTCATCCCGGAAGTTCTGACCTAATAGGTGAGGCACCAGATGATAGTCAATTAAGAATGCAGAAAATAAAGAAATTAGACATTTTAATTGGCCCTGGGATGAACGGACAACAAATACACCAATACAAAATCTAAGAAAACACAGGGCACATTTCTTTTTCTGACCTTAAGCCCTGGTAAGAACCTCCAGTGTATTGAAGGTATATAGATCAGAAGTCTGCCTTTTTCTGATCTTAGGGAGAAACCATGCACTGGGTGGGCTGCCAAGGAGAGGCAAGGGGCTGGGGCAGAGGTGGACATGGCCATTGGGGGAAGAACAGGAGCTTGGGGAAACCAGGGGCATCTAAGACACTGGCTCTCTAAATGGGGTGCAGGGTCCTAACATGCAAACCTGACCTGCTCCTGGACACCTGGTGTCCCACCATCCCCCATGGCAACCAGCTGGGATAAAGAGCTGCATTGAGATTCTTCCCTTCTCTGAATCATAGACTCCTCCCTCCCACCTCTAGGTAGCTCAGCAGGGTCTCATCCAAACAATGGGTCATCCAACCTCCCAAAAGCCTCCTCTGTGAATGAGCCACAGATCCAGGCTGACTCCGATGCGCTGTCACTGATGTTGAGGGAAGGAAGCATGAACAAGCCCAGGAGACCTCACACTACCCCTGAGCAGAGACCACAAGCATCCCCTGATGGGAAACAACTGGCTCCAGTGTCCTGAAAGTGACATAAATGTGCTCCTTGCATCTAGACAGTCCACACATGGCAGCATGCACCCTGTGAAACTTACAGAGTCTGTTTTTGAA
>NW_007129583.1:0-881 GCF_000164805.1 Carlito syrichta
AAGTGACATAAATGTGCTCCTTGCATCTAGACAGTCCACACATGGCAGCATGCACCCTGTGAAACTTACAGAGTCTGTTTTTGAAAGGTCTATGGCAGCCGGGCTCGGTGGCTCAACCTGTAATCCCGCACCTTTGGGAGGCTGAGGTGAGTGGATTGCCTGAGCCCGTGGGTTTGAGACCCACCTGGGCAACTTGGCGAGACCTCACCTCTACAATAAATCAAAAAATCAGCCGGGCATGGTAGCGCATGCCTGTAATTCCGGCTATTCAGAAGACTGAGGCAGAAGGGTTGCCGGAGCCCAGCAGGTCGAGGCTGCCGGGGCCGGGAGCAGCCACTGCACTCCAGTCTGGGCGACGGAGTGAGACTCCAACTCAAAAGAAAAAAAAAAAAGGTCTATGGGCCCACCAACTGTCTATGCCTCCCTGGTGGGGTCCAGCCCAGGCCAAAAGGTGACCTTCCAGCCATGACCCACAGCTCATGGGACAAGAAAGGAATGGAACCAAGGATCAGTTCTCACGCAGGGCAGGCCATACTCTGAAGGCCCTGGCCAGACATCCAGTGGACCCTTTGTCCTCTCTTCTGTCCACCTTTCCAGCTGGGACCTATTCAGTCCAATACCCTCCTGTCTCAGTTTCCCCCTGGGTAAAATGAGGATAATGTGCCCACCACAGAACATTGTGAAGCTGAGAATGAGGTGCTTAGGGCCTGGCTCAGATAAAGGGGTTCCATAAACATCTGGAACCAGTTTTCTCAGATCTGTGAGGAGAGGTCAGAAAAGCAGACCCAGAGAAAGCAGGCTGGCCCTGGGAAAGGCAGAAGAGATTGTGTTAGGATTAGGGAAGAAACCGAAAGGAAGAGAAGTTGGTCTCTGCTTGCTTT
>NW_007129584.1:0-1003 GCF_000164805.1 Carlito syrichta
CCTCTACAATAAATCAAAAAATCAGCCGGGCATGGTAGCGCATGCCTGTAATTCCGGCTATTCAGAAGACTGAGGCAGAAGGGTTGCCGGAGCCCAGCAGGTCGAGGCTGCCGGGGCCGGGAGCAGCCACTGCACTCCAGTCTGGGCGACGGAGTGAGACTCCAACTCAAAAGAAAAAAAAAAAAAAGGTCTATGGGCCCACCAACTGTCTATGCCTCCCTGGTGGGGTCCAGCCCAGGCCAAAAGGTGACCTTCCAGCCATGACCCACAGCTCATGGGACAAGAAAGGAATGGAACCAAGGATCAGTTCTCACGCAGGGCAGGCCATACTCTGAAGGCCCTGGCCAGACATCCAGTGGACCCTTTGTCCTCTCTTCTGTCCACCTTTCCAGCTGGGACCTATTCAGTCCAATACCCTCCTGTCTCAGTTTCCCCCTGGGTAAAATGAGGATAATGTGCCCACCACAGAACATTGTGAAGCTGAGAATGAGGTGCTTAGGGCCTGGCTCAGATAAAGGGGTTCCATAAACATCTGGAACCAGTTTTCTCAGATCTGTGAGGAGAGGTCAGAAAAGCAGACCCAGAGAAAGCAGGCTGGCCCTGGGAAAGGCAGAAGAGATTGTGTTAGGATTAGGGAAGAAACAGAAAGGAAGAGAAGTTGGTCTCTGCTTGCTTTTGCCTCAAGAAGGCGGATGCCAATTTCTCTGGTGGAATCATGCCTTTCTGGCTCCGTGGTCCACTCAGAAAGCAAATGCCTCTGCATCCTGGGGAGGAGAATGGGCAGAGCCACCTAGGTAATAAGTCCTTGGGTTCCCAAAGCTCCCAGCCCCTGATCTCTCACCCATCCCCCACCAGGCAAGCTAGCAGTTGCCTCCTTTAGAGAGGGTCCCAGGAGCTGTGTGAGGGACTCAGGGTTGCTCGGAGCTCATTTCCCCTTCCATTCAAGGAAAGTTCTAGATAAGCCAGGATTCTCCAGCCTGTGGAGGGGTTCACCTCAGGAGCT
>NW_007129585.1:0-4440 GCF_000164805.1 Carlito syrichta
GAGGAGAATGGGCAGAGCCACCTAGGTAATAAGTCCTTGGGTTCCCAAAGCTCCCAGCCCCTGATCTCTCACCCATCCCCCACCAGGCAAGCTAGCAGTTGCCTCCTTTAGAGAGGGTCCCAGGAGCTGTGTGAGGGACTCAGGGTTGCTCGGAGCTCATTTCCCCTTCCATTCAAGGAAAGTTCTAGATAAGCCAGGATTCTCCAGCCTGTGGAGGGGTTCACCTCAGGAGCTTTGTGAACATAGTGCCACCAGAACCCCCACCCTGAGTTTCTGCCCTCAGAGCTTGAGGTCTAGATTCTCCCATGCAGCCAGGCCAAAACATCCACATAGAGTGGTGCCGGGGACCAGCTCCAGCCAGGTTCAGGGTACCCCAAAGGTGGAGACGGCATTGGCGATTGGGGGGAAGAAGAAAGAGAGAGAACGAGAGAGAGAGAGAGACTGAACTCCAGTCTATTGCAGAAGCCGTTTAATGGGAATTACAACTGGTCTTTTATACACAGGTGTGTGAGGGGCGTTCCCCACCCACCGGATGTTCTTTCAGGTATAATCCCATAACCTAATCGATAAAACCTTAATCCATTTATTCAATTTCAATAAATCCTAAGATCATGACCCAGAAGCCTATGACCAATACTATGGCTCTTAGATGTGACCCGAGTTTGAATTATAAGTTGTGTGAAAGCCAAAACTGCAGTTTGTGGAAGAATGGGAGCAATGAGCTTCTGAAGTTAGCTTGTGTTCGTCCTGGTCTCAGAGTTTTTATGTTTTGAGTTCACAGGAGCTTAATCTGGTTAGTGCTGAGTAGAAAGGGGGAGGAAATGGGGTCAATAGTTCCCAAACACATCCTAGTGGTCTCGGGGTCAACGGCCCTTCCTGATCCCTAACGCTCAGTGGGCCTCCGTGGCTGGCTCCCAACAGAATGGAGGCTTCAGTGACTCAGCAGAACTGCAGTTCCAGGTCTGGACATGCCATGAGAGAGCTACCTGGCCTGGGGCAAGACTTCCTGAGTCTCAGTCTCATCCTCTGTAGGGTGGGGAGGACAGAGGGGACCCTGCAGATCCAGTGTCACTTTCTGTTGGTTGAGGTGTGGCCTGAAGGCCCACTCTTAGGGTAGGTGGGACTGTCACCCCTTACCTTCAGGAAGGACATGGTACCTGCACCAGGGGACCAGGTCAGATGGGAAGGTGCAAGCTCCTCAGTTCTTGGTTCTGCCTGAGGGCTGCCTAGGAGACTCTGCCTGAAAAAAGAGAGACAGAGAGCAAACTGGGGTCTCTGGTGCTTGGGTTGGGGGTTGAGGATGTGTGGCCACCACCATTTCCCTCCTCATTCTCTGGAAGAGCCAAATCTGGGAGCATAGCCAGGTGGGCAGAGACTCATGTCCACCTTTTCTCTGACTGAGACTGCCTCACTGGTGCTGAGCAGCCTTCTCCCCTGGGATGAGAGAGATGCAGAGTCCAGGAGAGACTCAGATAACTAGAGTAAAAGGGAAAGAAAAATGGTAAGACTGAATGAAGCAGGGACAGGGCAGGAGGGAAAGAGAGTATGGGAAGAAACTAAGAGGCAGAGGGAGAGAGACTGACCTTAAAAACTGAGCTACTGTTAAGAGACTTTGCATAGCCATGCACCCTCATGAGATAAGAGGAAGAGAGGACACAACTTATATTCTTGTTATGTTAAAGCATGCTGACTATGAAAGAAGAATAAGTATGGTGAGATTACTGTTCTGTTTATTCCTTTCTTCCACTGATGGGGAGGCCACAACGCCTGTCTGTACTCTAGGAAGCTCACTCATCTGATGATCTGTGTACATCATACCACTTTGTCGCATGTGAGAGAAAAGGCTTGGAAGAGCTAGTCCTTATTCCTTAACAGGGAATGTTAAGAATAGAGCGAGTAGAAGAACTTTTGGGTTAAGATGACTTTGTTCTGAAATTCTGTAAAATTCCAAGTCAGACCCAGGGAAGGAAACTTGATATAAAAACAAAGTGGCACTTGGTACCCTAGTATAGATTTGTAACTCAGGTGTATCCACATGCCTGCATTGTAGGAATTTCTAGACAGATGTGTCCATAGACCTATAAATGTCTGTTTCATGACTAACCAGATATTCAGAGGAAGGTGTCATTATGAGCAAGCTGTTAAGCACCCCAATGTGGTTAACACTGCAAAGCAAGATGGGCATGCATGTTTCCAAACAACTTTCAAAGAACAGTCACAACCTTCTAAGACCCCACTGTCCTAGGTGAAAGCATCACACATTGACTCAGTATTCTATTTTGCATTTTTCCAAAGGGTTGCCCCACTCTACACTTACAAAGGGGCATTCCTAGGTATGGTATGTCTCCATTCTTTTCTTTATTAACAGTTATTGGACAGGTCATACTTGTGGTGCCAAAAATAACATCCAGGTTGCGATTTGTCCTAACTGCTGGTTTTGTTGCGCAGGATGGAGTTGCTGTTGACAGCAATCCCTGACAGCATTGCATGGTGTATATAGACATGCAGAATGCCTAGTGCCTCTCTGAGGAAATCCCATGAACAGCTGATGTCACTGCAAAGGCCCAACCAACCCCTCAAAACCACACCACAGGAAAAAACTTGCAGCTTCCAGCTCTGACACTCACTGGCATTTGTTTTCTTATTTAGTCCTGGAGGGCTGTGGTGTTCTACCACCACAGACACACTGTGTGGGTCTCTGGCCACTTGCCTGCTGGCCTTAGACCTGGGCTCTGAGGATGAGTGGCCAGCACCACGTTGTCCCTTGTGGCTGTTCTCCAGCAGATGTCCCAGCATCACTGCACCGCAGTCTGCATCTTCCTCATAGGCCAACTCATCTTGGCTCATCACATTCATGCTGACTCTTCAGGATCCCGTTCAAATGTTGCTTATGCTAGAAAGTGACCCAGATTCTCCCAGAAAGGAAGGTGATCACTTATCTCCATTGAAATGCCTCTGTCAACATTTCACTTCTCTAGCTATGTGTTTATGTTTCTGAACACACTCTTCAGATGGTCAGGTTCTCCACTACAAATGCAAGGTTTTTCTCCTGGACACCAGTCAACTTCACGCACTGCTCACCCTCAGGGTCCACGGAAAGTTTATAATAAATAGATGGAGGCAGCAACATGCTCAAACTCACCTTATGACCGCGATTGCCTCAATCTGTGGTCTATTCTCAAAAATCAGGTATGGTATCCAGTCACTTATATCGACATCAAAAGTGCTCTTCACAACCTTAAAAAATAGTATTGTTTAATTCTTTTTTGTTGCAAGAAAATGGACTCTAATAGGAAAAGCTTCCTTCAGATTATCCACCTGTTTTTTGCTTAATTAAGGGTTAAAAACATGCAGCGTATGGGCTGATGGTGTGTTCGGACTTCTCCACACAAACACTTGCTTCTGTAAAAATGCATCTCATGGCATCTAGAATGTGGTGGCTGTTCCTTGCCTTCTCATCCTTGCCCAAATAAGAAGCAATGGAAGGGAGAGGTCACTCTTATTTTCTACCAAAAATGCCTAGAGTAAGGCTTACCATTCATTTTAGTTTTCAGAGTTTTTGACATTAAAAAGGAGCACAACCATATTTTTAAACACATATGCAAACAACTTTCTCACGTTTTTTTATTCTAATTCCCTTCTGGAGACATGACTTGCCCAAGGTCAAGCTCCATTCTTGAGATCCAGAATTGTGTGAAACAACCCAGACCTTTCAATATGGCCACCTGCGGTCTCTGGTAGTTTACTAGGGTTGTAACATGATTTCCTTCACAGGAGAGCTCAGCCGGCAACTGATAAGGGAAATTATCAGGGGGTCTGAGTCTGAGTGAAAATAGGCATTGTGGCCATGCTTCCAGGTCCCCGGGTCCTGTCTCATCCTCAGCACACCAAGGGGCCGTGAATGTGGCCAAGCAGGATGTCCTGGACACGCTTCACCTGAGAGATGTCCAGTGACTACTTGTCAGGTTATTTAAGTAATAAAGAAACTTTAATACCTGAATAAAACCTACACACTCCTTTTAACCCCACCCCTAGAATATAATGAATTGTGCAGTGTGATTCTCCCATCAAAAATTGCATGGCCCTTTTTCTTAAAGTGAGATTTGTTGAGATATGCCAGATGCCATTTAAACAATTTTAAATGGCCCACATGCAATAATGGCAAAACTAGCAAAGGCTATTATTCATCCAACATCTTCTACATATGAGATACTGGCTAGGAACTTTAGAAATATTTTCTGGAGGCCAGGCTCGGTGGCTCAGCCTGTCATCCCAGCACTTTGGGAGGCTGAAGTGAGTGGATTACCTGAGCCTGTGGGTTTGAGACCAGTCTGAGCACCTTGGTAAGACCTCATCTCTACAATAAATAAAAAATTAGCTAGACACAGTAGTGCATGTCTGTAGTTCTAGCTACTTGGAAGACTGAGGTGGAAAGATTGC
>NW_007129586.1:0-4787 GCF_000164805.1 Carlito syrichta
CAGATGTGTCCACAGACCTATAAATGTCTGTTTCATGACTAACCAGATATTCAGAGGAAGGTGTCATTATGAGCAAGCTGTTAAGCACCCCAATGTGGTTAACACTGCAAAGCAAGATGGGCATGCATGTTTCCAAACAACTTTCAAAGAACAGTCACAACCTTCTAAGACCCCACTGTCCTAGGTGAAAGCATCACACATTGACTCAGTATTCTATTTTGCATTTTTCCAAAGGGTTGCCCCACTCTACACTTACAAAGGGGCATTCCTAGGTATGGTATGTCTCCATTCTTTTCTTTATTAACAGTTATTGGAGAGGCCATACTTGTGGTGCCAAAAATAACATCCAGGTTGCGATTTGTCCTAACTGCTGGTTTTGTTGCGCAGGATGGAGTTGCTGTTGACAGCAATCCCTGACAGCATTGCATGGTGTATATAGACATGCAGAATGCCTAGTGCCTCTCTGAGGAAATCCCATGAACAGCTGATGTCCCTGCAAAGGCCCAACCAGCCCCTCAAAACCACACCACAGGAAAAAAACTTGCAGCTTCCAGCTCTGACACTCACTGGCATTTGTTTTCTTATTTAGTCCTGGAGGGCTGTGGTGTTCTACCACCACAGACACACTGTGTGGGTCTCTGACCACTTGCCTGCTGGCCTTAGACCTGGGCTCTGAGGACGAGTGGCCAGCACCACGTTGTCCCTTGTGGCTGTTCTCCAGCAGATGTCCCAGCATCACTGCACCGCAGTCTGCATCTTCCTCATAGGCCAACTCATCTTGGCTCATCACATTCATGCTGACTCTTCAGGATCCTGTTCAAAATGTTGCTTATGCTAGAAAGTGACCCAGATTCTCCCAGAAAGGAAGGTGATCACTTATCTCCGTGAGATGCCTCTGTCAACATTTCACTTCTCTAGCTATGTGTTTATGTTTCTGAACACACTCTTCAGATGGTCAGGTTCTCCACTACAAATGCAAGGTTTTTCTCCTGGACACCAGTCAACTTCACGCACTGCTCACCCTCAGGGTCTACGGAAAGTTTATAATGAGTAGATGGAGGCAGCAACATGCTCAAACTCACCTTATGACCGCGATTGCCTCAATCTGTGGTCTATTCTCAAAAATCAGGTATGGTATCCAGTCACTTATATCGACATAAAAAGTGCTCTTCACAACCTTAAAAAATAGTATTGTTTAATTCATTTTTGTTGCAAGAAAATGGACTCTAATAGGAAAAGCTTCCTTCAGATTATCCACCTGTTTTTTGCTTAATTAAGGGTTAAAAACATGCAGCGTATGGGCTGACGGTGTGTTCAGACTTCTCCACACAAACACTTGCTTCTGTAAAAATGCATCTCATGGCATCTAGAATGTGGTGGCTGTTCCTTGCCTTCTCATCCTTGCCCAAGTAAGAAGCAATGGAAGGGAGAGGTCACTCTTATTTTCTACCAAAAACGCCTAGGGTAAGGCTTACCATTCATTTTAGTTTTCAGAGTTTTTGACATTAAAAAGGAGCACAACCATATTTTTAAACACATATGCAAACAACTTTCTCACATTTTTTTATTCTAATTCCCTTCTGGAGACATGACTTGCCCAAGGTCAAGCTCCATTCTTGAGATCCAGAATTGTGTGAAACAACACAGACCTTTCAATATGGCCACCTGCGGTCTCTGGTAGTTTACTAGGGTTATAACATGATTTCCTTCACAGGAGAGCTCAGCCGGCAACTGATAAGGGAATTATCAGTGGGTCTGAGTCTGAGTGAAATAGACATTGTGGCCATGCTTCCCACATGTCTCATCCTCAGCACACCAAGGGGCCATGAATGTGACCAAGCAGGATGTCCTGGACACGCTTCACCTGAGAGATGTCCAATGACTACTTGTCAGGTTATTTAAGTAATAAAGAAACTTTAATACCTGAAAAAAACCTACACACTCCTTTTAACCCCACCCCTACTCAAACAAAGAATAATAATGAATTGTGCAGTGTGATTCTCCCATCAAAAATTGCATGGCCCTTTTTCTTAAAGTGAGATTTGTTGAGATATGCCAGAGGCCATTTAAACAATTTTAAATGGCCCACATGCAATAATGGCAAAACTAGCAAAGGCTATTATTCATCCAACATCTTCTACATATGAGATACTGGCTAGGAACTTTAGAAATATTTTCTGGAGGCCAGGCTCGGTGGCTCAGCCTGTCATCCCAGCACTTTGGAGGCTGAAGTGAGTGGATTACTGAGCCTGTGGGTTTGAGACCAGTCTGAGCACCTTGGTAAGACCTCATCTCTACAATAAATAAAAAATTAGCTAGACACAGTAGTGCATGTCTGTAGTTCTAGCTACTTGGAAGACTGAGGTGGAAAGATTGCCAGAGCCCAGCAGGTCAATGCTGGATTTGCTGTGAGCATGCCATTGTGCTCCAGCCTGGGCAACAGAGTAAGACTCCAACTCAAAAAAATAAAAATATTTTCTGGAGTCTTGACAATAGCCATGTGTGATAATCCTTGATACATTCTACTTTATAGAAGTGTGAACACAGAGTCACCCATTCGGTGAGGAGCTGAAATCCAAATCTGCCTATTCATGCCACAATATCACAGCTAAGATAAGTTACTCTGACATGTCCTAGCTGCAAGACTAACTCCAAGAAGACTCAAGAAGCTGTATACTCAGAACACCTCACACATGCCCAACCAATGTCCCCCTTGGGCCAAGAAAGCACTGGATCTCTCACAAGCACCACTGAGTTTCACTGTCCAATATATGAACAGAGAAATGCTCTCAAGAAGAGAGAGAAGGAGAGAGACAGAGGGATAGACAGAGAGACAGAGAGAGGTACAGATAAAGAGAGAGTATGTGTTTTAACATAAGAAAAACAAGATTGCCAGGTGAGGTGATGGGTGGGGGAATCTGTTCTCTGATTTTGCCCCAGTCAGAGGAGCTGTTATGGTACTCCGGAAAAGACAGTGCTCATGTGTGGGGCTCGGGGTACCCAGCACCTGTCCCCAAAACTGAACTGTGATCACCGCTCTGGCTCATTAAAAGTGCTGTGTTTTACTTAGAGAGATTTGAGGTTATTCATAAATAATTCAGTGCCACTAGGAGGACAAAAACATTTGTGAAAACATTGCACTTCCATTAAGCATATTAAATGCCCATGGACCATCAAGTGTTCTCGTGGGTGTCGGATCAGCACAATACTGGGTTAGGTCAAGAGAAAGCCCAAGTCACCATTACAGAGTATGCTCAGCTCTTGAGATAAGAGAAAAAGGTGAACTACCTCACCATACTCAGGGATTGCAAAATGAATAGTACACAGACTTTGACAAAAGATGGAAAGCATTCCATGCAAAAGGAATATGGAGCAAACTGGAAAAAGGGTGAAAGTCGAGTTACTCTTAATGAAATATATGGGTAAAGTCATTCATTTGAAAGTGTCTAAAACCCCAGGGTGTATAAGGCTATCACTCCACCTACTCATGCCTTCCCCCCCACTCCGAGACAATGTTAGTATCAACACAAGGAAACCTTCTATTAATAAAGTCAGAGAAGGAAAAGGCCCCAAGACCGCTGATGCGAGCACTGTCATTACTGGTGTGGGGCGGGGCTGTGAGTCCACATTCAGCATCTTTTTATGGGATTATTTGTCCAGAGCTGGGAGGAGGCATGACACTGAGGAACTTGCTTAAGCTGAGATGTTACCACGCTGCTCATTTTGCTAAAATGTCACACTGGTAGAACGTTGAGGGGTTTGCTCTTAAGCACATTCAACAATCGCTGATCTTCATTGAGTTCCTCCAGAGAGTGCCGTCAGGGCATTGCCTATCTCAAGTCATTGCATCAACGAGGCACAGAAGCGATTACAGGCAGTCGTCACCCCGGCCAGCCTCCTTGGCCTCCACCATATGTCTTCTTACTTGTTTTACCATCCAGTTAGCACACCACAAGGAGGGTTTTCCTTTTATCTTTAATTACCTTGTTAGAGGAATGACTGACAAATAGTATATTTCTCTCTCTGTAAGAGTACATGAGAAGGGGCTTAGGGAAAAAATGTGCTTACAGACCTTTATCCACGGCCAAAATCAAGAGACAGAACATTTCCACCAACCATAAAGTCATCCTATTCTCCTTTCCAGTAGTCCCTTATCCCACTCATGGCCTCTGAGAAATGCTGATGTGGTCCCCATCCTTCACAGTGCCTTTTCCATAATGGCTTCTAATCAAAATCACATAGAGGCAGGCTTCGATGTCTGGTTTCTTTAACTTCACACAGTGCTTTTAAGATTCAAGGGTACTCCCACATGGATCACTTGGTTTCAGTGATGAAACTTCTTCCATTATATTCAGGCACCACAATTTAACCATCTGAAAGTCAGTGGGCACTTGATCCCCCACCCATATTTTGGCAATTATGACTAAAGTAGTTATGTATCATTTTATGTCACTTAATATGAGTAAATACTTAATATTATTTTAATGGTTATGTCTTATTCTCTATAGTGGAATTGCTGGGCTTGATGATAAATGTCTGTTTAATTATGAAAGAACCTGCCAAACTGTTTTCAAAATTGGTTGCACCACCTCCCATTTTCAGTAATAGCATACAAGCCTATGGATTGCTCCACACCAGAGAAGCAGCTCAGTGTTGTTTGCTTTTTATTTGTCTGCTTTTAATCATTTAGTAGAAGTGTGGTGCAGTAATTAATAATGAGATTGCACATCTTTTCATGTGCTTATTTAACATCTGTATTTATTTAAGAGCTCAAATATTTTGGCTAT
>NW_007129587.1:0-716 GCF_000164805.1 Carlito syrichta
CTGGCCTTAGACCTGGGCTCTGAGGACAAGTGGCCAGCACCACATTGTCCCTTGTGGCTGTTCTCCAGCAGATGTCCCAGCATCACTGCACCGCAGTCTGCATCTTCCTCATAGGCCAACTCATCTTGGCTCATCACATTCATGCTGACTCTTCAGGATCCCGTTCAAATGTTGCTTATGCTAGAAAGTGACCCAGATTCTCCCAGAAAGGAAGGTGATCACTTATTTCCATTGAAATGCCTCTGTCAACATTTCACTTCTCTAGCTATGTGTTTATGTTTCTGAACACGCTCTTCAGATGGTCAGGTTCTCCACTACAAATGCAAGGTTTTTCTCCTGGACACCAGTCAACTTCATTCACTGCTCACCCTCAGGGTCCACGGAAAGTTTATAATAAATGTATGGAGGCAGCAACATGCTCAAACTCACTTTATGACCGCGATTGCCTCAATCTGTGGTCTATTCTCAAAAATCAGGTATGGTATCCAGTCACTTATATCGACATAAAAAGTACTCTTCACAACCTTAAAAAATAGTATTGTTTAATTCATTTTTGTTGCAAGAAAATGGACTCTAATAGGAAAAGCTTCCTTCAGATTATCCACCTGTTTTTTGCTTAATTTACGGTTTAAAAACATGCAGCGTATGGGCTGATGGTGTGTTTGGACTTCTCCACACAAACACTTGTTTCTGTAAAATGCATCTCATGGCATCTA
>NW_007129588.1:0-762 GCF_000164805.1 Carlito syrichta
TTATGCTAGAAAGTGACCCAGATTCTTCCCAGAAAGGAAAGGTGATCACTTATTTCCGTTGAAATGCCTCTGTCAACATTTCACTTCTCTAGCTATGTGTTTATGTTTCTGAACACACTCTTCAGATGGTCAGGTTCTCCACTACAAATGCAAGGTTTTTCTCCTGGACACCAGTCAACTTCATTCACTGCTCACCCTCAGGGTCCACGGAAAGTTTATAATAAATGTATGGAGGCAGCAACATGCTCAAACTCACTTTATGACCGCGATTGCCTCAATCTGTGGTCTATTCTCAAAAATCAGGTATGGTATCCAGTCACTTATATCGACATAAAAAGTACTCTTCACAACCTTAAAAAATAGTATTGTTTAATTCATTTTTGTTGCAAGAAAATGGACTCTAATAGGAAAAGCTTCCTTCAGATTATCCACCTGTGTTTTGCTTAATTAAGGGTTAAAAACATGCAGCGTATGGGCTGACGGTGTGTTCAGACTTCTCCACACAAACACTTGCTTCTGTAAAAATGCATCTCATGGCATCTAGAATGTGGTGGCTGTTCCTTGCCTACTCATCCTTGCCCAAATAAGAAGCAATGGAAGGGAGAGGTCACTCTTATTTTCTACCAAAAATGCCTAGGGTAAGGCTTACCATTCATTTTAGTTTTCAGAGTTTTTGACATTAAAAAGGAGCACAACCATATTTTTAAACACATATGCAAATAACTTTCTCACGTTTTTTTATTCTAATTCCCTTCTGGAGAC
>NW_007129589.1:0-790 GCF_000164805.1 Carlito syrichta
TATGGGCTGATGGTGTGTTTGGACTTCTCCACACAAACACTTGCTTCTGTAAAAATGCATCTCATGGCATCTAGAATGTGGTGGCTGTTCCTTGCCTTCTCATCCTTGCCCAAGTAAGAAGCAATGGAAGGGAGAGGTCACTCTTATTTTCTACCAAAAATGCCTAGAGTAAGTCTTACCATTCATTTTAGTTTTCAGAGTTTTTGACATTAAAAAGGAGCACAACCATATTTTTAAACACATATGCAAACAACTTTCTCACATTTTTTAATTCTAATTCCCTTCTGGAGACATGACTTGCCCAAGGTCAAGCTCCATTCTTGAGATCCAGAATTGTGTGAAACAACCCAGACCTTTCAATATGGCCACCTGTGGTCTCTGGTAGTTTACTAGGGTTGTAACATGATTTCCTTCACAGGAGAGCTCAGCCGGCAACTGATAAGGGAATTATCAGTGGGTCTGAGTCTGAGTGAAATAGGCATTGTGGCCATGCTTCCAGGTCCCCGGGTCCTGTCTCATCCTCAGCACACCAAGGGGCCGTGAATGTGGCCAAGCAGGATGTCCTGGACACGCTTCACCTGAGAGATGTCCAGTGACTACTTGTCAGGTTATTTAAGTAATAAAGAAACTTTAATACCTGAATAAAACCTACACACTCCTTTTAACCCCACCCCTACTCAAACAAAGAATAATAATGAATTGTGCAGTGTGATTCTCCCATCAAAAATTGCATGGCCCTTTTTCTTAAAGTGAGATTTGTTGAGATATGCCTGATGCCATTTAAACAATT
>NW_007129589.1:2166-6898 GCF_000164805.1 Carlito syrichta
CCTTGCTTAAGCTGAGATGTTACCACGCTGCTCATTTTGCTAAAATGTCACACTGGTAGAACGTTGAGGGGTTTGCTCTTAAGCACATTCAACAATCGCTGATCTTCATTGAGTTCCTCCAGAGAGTGCCGTCAGGGCATTGCCTATCTCAAGTCATTGCGTCAACGAGGCACAGAAGCGATTACAGGCAGTTGTCACCCCGGCCAGCCTCCTTGGCCTCCACCATATGTCTTCTTACTTGTTTTACCATCCAGTTAGCACACCACAAGGAGAGTTTTCCTTTTCTCTTTAATTACCTTGTTAGAGGAATGACTGACAAATAGTATATTTCTCTCTTTGTAAGAGTACATGAGAAGGGGCTTAGGGAAAAAATGTGCTTACAGACCTTTATCCACGGCCAAAATCAAGAGACAGAACATTTCCACCAACCACAAAGTCATCCTATTCTCCTTTCCAGTAGTCCCTTATCCCACTCATGGCCTCTGAGAAATGCTGATGTGGTCCCCATCCTTGACAGTGCCTTTTCCATAATGGCCTCTAATCAAAATCACATAGAGGTAGCCTTCGGTGTCTGGTTTCTTTAACTTCACATAGTGCTTTTAAGATTCAAGGGTACTCCCACATGGATCACTTGGTTTCAGTGATGAAACTTCTTCCATTATATTCAGGCACCACAATTTAACCATCTGAAAGTCAGTGGGCACTTGATCCCCCACCCATATTTTGGCAATTATGACTAAAGTAGTTATGTATCATTTTATGTCACTTAATATGAGTAAATACTTAATATTATTTTAATGGTTATGTCTTATTCTCTATAGTGGAATTCCTGGGCTTGATGATAAATGTCTGTTTAATTATGAAAGAAGCTGCCAAACTGTTTGCAAAATTGGTTGCACCACCTCCCATTTTCAGTAATAGCATATAAGCCTATGGATCGCTCCACACCAGAGAAGCAGCTCAGTGTTGTTTGCTTTTTATTTGTCTGCTTTTAATCATTTAGTAGAAGTGTGGTGCAGTAATTAATTATGAGATTGCACATCTTTTCATGTGCTTATTTAACATCTGTATTTATTTAAGAGCTCAAATATTGTGGCTATTATGTATTGGATTAACTATCTTTTTTATGATTAAGTTTCTTCAAATTGTATATATTCCTTATTTATGGAGGTGCCTAAAAAAGTATACACATTTTAAGTGTGATGCTTGTTCAATGATGATGTTAATCAAATGAATGTTAGTGTCACCATGCAACAGGCAGGACAAAGCAAATGGTGGAAGCACAGTTGAGTGAACATCATTCTACTCATTATTACTGTAATTTAATTCAACTTCAAAATGTAATACATTGATAACATCTCTTAAAATGTGCATACCTTTTTGGCATCCCCTGTATTTTTGTTATGAGTCTTCTATCATATGAGTACCTGAGACTATAGACAGGTGCTACCAAGTCTCACTAATTTTTTGATTTTTTTGTAGAGATGAAGTCTTGCTAAATTGCCCAGATTTGTCTCAAACTCCTGAAGTGATCTTCCTGACTCAGTCTCCCAAAACTGCTGGAATTGCTCAACCCCAAATGTATCTGAGATATGTAACACAGATGGCCCTGTTCTGGGAGCAGGACACCTGGGTTTCAGACCCACCCCAGTCTGACACTTCATGTGGTCCAAACAGTCCCTGACTTTGGGGCTCCACTTTCCATCCTTCAAAGGAAGGACATGAATCAGACATTCTTCAGATATTCTTTCAGTCTCTTCCAACTGTGCACCCTACCTCAGTTTCTCTAGTTGGGACAAGGGGCCTAAAGTCCTTTTCAGCCTTGGTGAGGGCTGAGCAAGAGCTCAGCTGGAGGGAAAGGCTGGTATGGCCAGGAGTAACTCCCTCACTGGCTAATGTTCACTGAGAAGCAACCGGCCAGGAGCAAGGTCCAATGGAACCATTACATCTAACTGGGCTGCAGATTAATCAAGTGTTGAAACAGATGGTGCTCAGAGGAGCTGGGAGGATCCAGAGGGAAAAGTGGATCCCTCTGGTCTGAGCAGAGAGCCCCACTCTCAGGCAGACGTGGAGCTGGCCCTCCAGGACTAAGCCCTCTTGAGGCTGGAGGAGCCTCCAGGATGCCCTGTCCTCCAAATCCACAACTTCCCCTCAGGCCTAAGCCGAGACTGGCTTAGCTGGGGGCCTTAGCTTCCCATCTGCACTGGGGGAATAAGGAGGAGGGGGTCACATAGGACCGCTGGTTCTCACCAGGAGCTGTGCCAGTCACTTGAGACATTTGAAAAGCAGGGGGGTATTTTTTGGCAGTCACTGGGATCAGGGAGTGTTATGGACATTTCACAGAGAGGCTAAGGATGCTGACTGTCCTGCAATGCAAGGCCTCACTCAGAATAAGTAAGCCACACCCCTCCCCAAATGCTCACAGCACCATGGAGAAGCCTGGCACCAGACAGTCTCCTGGACAGGAGCTCCCACCACCATTCCCTCCTCTGTCTTCTCATGGAATGAGCAGAGAAAATGGGAAACAACCCCACACTGCCTGTCCTGAGTTGACTAGGTGCTCTGTAGCTCAGCCGCCATAACAGCTATGTCCCTACTGACACCAGGTCCAGGCTGCCTGCTAACAAGCTCACCGACAGCCGCTGCCCAGTCCCCATGGGAGAGACAGTGGCCACATCCCCACCCAGAACAGCCCTGAGGCATCCAGAGCAGACTGGGCCCAAGGAAGGTAGCCTCATAATCCTGCCCAGTGCAGATGCAAGACGCCATTGTCCCAAAGGGCTTTCAGGAAGTCCCAGAGACCCAAGTTGCCACTCTCTGCTATGTGGGCCAGAGCTGGGAAACTGGTTCTAAAGGCTGATGTGCTGAGGACACAGCATCCCCTGGCCACCACTCTGCTCACCTGGGGAAGAATCGTTCAAGCCCATCAAGTCATTGGCCCTCTGGATCTTCTCTAGGCACAGGACCTGCTCCTTCTTGAAGATGCAGTCAGAGTGCATGGCGGTGGCCTGCAGGAAACAGACAGGACAGGTGGTGAGAGGGGGTAGGGAGGCCCATTCAAGCCTTCCTTCCAAAGTCCCATGATAGGATCCTGGGAGGAGCAAGGAGCAGAAGCAGGAAAAGGAGCGTGACAGAGAGACAGACCTTCTTGGTCACTAGCTCAACGTGTGGTCTTCAACAGACCCCACTCCCTCTCTGGGTCTCAGTTTTCACATCTTATAATAATATTAGGAAACCAGGAGTGGTGGCTCAAGACTGTAATCCCATCACTTTGGGAGGCCAAGGTGAAGAGACTGCCTGAGCCCACAGGTTCGAGAACAGCCTGGGCAACTTGGTGAGACCTCATCTCTACAATAAATCAAAAAATTAGCCAGGCAGGGTAACACACATCTGTAGTTCTGGATACTTGGAAGCCTGAGGCAAAAGGATCATGTCAACGCTGGGGTGGCCGTGAGTGTGCCACTGCACTCCTGCCTAAATGATGAAGTGAGACTCCAATTCAAATAAATAAATAAAATAATATTAGGAAACTCACATAACACTTTAATAGGTGCATGCATTATTCTGAGTGTTATGTGTGTGTATTTGTATGTGTGTGTCTCAAGAGTATTATGAAGTAGGTACTATTTGTGTCACTTTCCATTTCACAGATGTAGAAACTTAAGTACAGAGACATTAACTTGCTCAAGGTTACACGGCTTAGTAGACTGTAGAGCCAGGATTCAAACCTAGGCAGTCTGGCTCCAGAGGCCATGAATCTACTACTGTACTTTAGGGGACCAAACAAGTGGTGAGGGAGAGGACAGGCTGAGAAAGCTCCTTGTCTGTCTTCTAGGGGGCTCAGGAAGGTGGTGCCCCAGCCGCTGCAGGCAAAGGAGCAGTAGTGTCAGTGAGTGAGGCCCAATCACCACTCTTCTTTACAGAAGAGGAAACTGAGGCTCAGAGAAGTTCAAAAACTCCAACCTGTGGTCACACAGCTGATTAAGAGTAGATAGGGGCTTCAAGTTCAGGACCAAGTAACAGTAGCAGGCACAGCCCATGTACTGCTATCATGACAGCTGCTGCAAATGCTGTCACTTTAACTCAAAACCCCAGGGCAGAGATGGTTCCCTGGGGGATGCAAACCAATGTGGAAGCAGTCACATGGCATCTGAGCTGCCAAGGGCCATGTTCAGGGATACATCTAATCCTGGCTGCTCACAGATGTGCAGCAGACTCCCAGGCAGAGGGGCAGGCTTTTCTATGGCTACACAGAGTCAGGGCAGAGACAGGACTGGTACCCAGGACAGCCTCACCCACTGCTGAGCTGAACTCCCAGGTCATGTGGTAGGATCAATACCTGGGAATCCTCTCCCTCCCACTCCCCACCCCTACTGCTGCTCTGGAGAGACATGGGCAGAGGGCAGGCTTCTGAGTTCTAACTTGGCAGAGCCTCATGGGCTTGTGACCAGATCAAAATGGCCTTCTGCAGTCCTGACCAAAGCCCCACATATAGCTGAGCAGGATGTGTGCTGCACAGCTCTAAAGGGTGCCACACATTACTATCCTAGCAGATGTGTAAATTTTGTAAACAATTTCTGGTCAATCAGTACAAGGCGGCTTTTCTTATTCACACAGAGGCACTGGGTGGCCCAGTGGTGGTGCTGGCAGAGATACCAGCCAAGTCAATAGCTGATATGAAGGCACCCCAAAAACACAGGTTCTCTGGAGTGGGGGCTCAGGTGACGTGTGA
>NW_007129590.1:0-1058 GCF_000164805.1 Carlito syrichta
TTAAGGGAAAAGTCTCATCATCAAGTATAAATATTTCTCTAAACTGAAAAAGTTTTGATATCAGGTTGAGGAAGTCTTCTTTTTCTACTTTGTGAGAAGTGTTAATCAGTGATGAATATTGTCCAAAATTATATAATATTAACATACACTTTTTAATTTACTATATTGATATTGGGATTTATTTTTTAAATGTTGGTGAGACTTTACATTCCTGGGATACATTTTAAAGAGTCATCATATATTTTTCTTGTTCTGCTGGATTTAATTTTTCAAAATTTTGTTAGTGACATTTTTTTCCCCATGGTTATGTGAATTATTGTTCTACGGTAATTTTTTTCTTGGAATGTCTTTGTACAGTTTTGCTTTCAGAGTAGTTCTGGTCTTAACAATAATTTGAGATAATATTCTCTTCTCTTTTTTCTTCTAGAAGATAGTGTGCTGATTATGAGCATTTCTTTCTTTGATTCCTTTGTAGATTTTATTAGAGAAAAACATGTGGGCCTGGATGTTTTTCATTTTTCTTTCCTTCCTTCTTCCTTTGGTGTCTTTTCTTGTTTAGTTCTATTTTGAGACAAGACATCAGTCTGTCATCCAGGCTGGAGTGCTGTAGCAGGACAATAGCTCACTACAGCCTTGACCTCCCGGATTAAAGTGATCCTCCTGGCTCAGCCTCCTGAACACATAGGACAACACGCCTGGCTAAATTTTTTTTACTTTATATTTTTTGAAGAGAGGGTCTTGTTATGTTGCTCAGACTGGACTTGAACTTCTGACCTCAAGCAATCCTTTTGTTTTGGCCTTCCAACGCTCTGGGATTACAGGTGTGAGCCACCAACCCCAGCACAGGCCTGGAATTTTATTTCTTTGTTGTATTGATTATCTACTTTGTGGCTAAGATTGCATACTTTCTATTTGATCTATCAAATATGTTGCCTAAAATTATTTTAATGTTCCTTGTCCTTTGAATGGCACTAGGGTCTATGATAATCTTGTTAATTCAGTCCTAGTAGCGGAAATTTGTGTTTTGCATTCTTTTCTTGATCTCTCTATTTATAGTA
>NW_007129591.1:0-794 GCF_000164805.1 Carlito syrichta
AAGGTTGGACTGTCCTTGTCTTGCATTTTATGGAGATTTGCTGAGGGGGTGGGGTAGGCTGCCAACTTGGCCTGCAGTAAAATGTCTGAATGCTTCCTAAAACCTGCCTGTTGGAAATTTATCTATCCATGTCTAGCCTGTGCTAGATTCAAAGAGTGTCAGTCGAAGCAAAAGTGGTTATGCTGAGGCAAAATGTGAACTAAGTTTACTCAAATTTCCAGGGCTCCCTTCTTTTGCCCACCATTGTCTAAATATCAATTAGAATATTTTGATCACCTACCTGATAATTTGGCCTGTATTTCACTTCATCTTTTTCTCCCTCTTCATTTTTTCTTCATGCATATTTGCTTGTACACATATGTATATCTGAACTTTTGAAAAATAATGCTTCTAAAATTTAGAAGCAATATGTGTCAACAACTTAATGGAGAAACAAATTGTGATATATATGATATGTAAATATAGACATATCATATACATGATATATAATAAAATACCATTATTATTCTACTATTTAGCAATAAAAAGAAAGGGACTGTTCTACATGCAACACAACATGGATGATTTTGAAATAAATATGCTGAGTGAAAGAATTCAGTTAAAAAAGAGTATATCATGAATGATTTCACTTACATAACTCTTTAGGGAACAAAGGTGAATATATAGTGTGTGGAAAGCAAACTGGGATTCCAGAAAGGAATGGGAGACAGGAGGAATCACAAAGGGTTAGGAAGACATTTTGATAGTGATGGATATATTTTCTTTCTTGATAGTGTGATGCTTCTACAGGTGTA
>NW_007129592.1:0-782 GCF_000164805.1 Carlito syrichta
CAGTGCTTCATGAGATTCAAATTTTTCTCTGATGAAAACATTTTATGTTTAGTTGAATTCAATGACAACTGTGTACCCACGTGGACTGATTTAACATTGCCACACTGTATGGTATGAATGGCATCATATATGCAAGGCTAAACAGATGTAATCCTGAAATCTCACACTGTGTATGTGTGTTAATGTCTCAGCTATGTATTTGGGTTTCAGCTGTTAATTCAGGTTTCTCACTGACTGCTGTTTTCATAAGATTGGCTAAAATGAGGATGCACAGATGTGCCTGGCATCGTGCACATCTGTGTGTGTGTGTGCTGTTCATATCACCTGCAACACAACCCTGGGATACAACACTACCATCATCCCTCCTCCAAAAATAGGAAAACACCCAAGAAAAGAAGTAACTTGACCAGGAGCCCACATTTAATAAATGGTCAATGGAAGATCTAGTGAATAGGACTGACACCAGTTTATCTTGGAGATAGAGGTGAAAACCTCCAGGGACTCAGTCAGAAAAACTGAATTTTATCCAAATATTATCATCAATTAGATTTTTAGACTTCACCTCCTGTGTTTATAGTTTCTCATATGTTAGTGTAAAAGTTGGACTTTTTGACTGCTAAGCTGTGTTCCAGCTGAATACTTAAGAGTCTCACGAAGACAACTAAATGTATTTTTTAAAGTTTATTTTTAGCCTTTAGATTATCATTCTGAATTTTACATCTCACCTTTAAACTAATTAGATTAAAATATGGAAGACATCTGAAGCCCCGCACACCCTCCAA
>NW_007129593.1:0-3695 GCF_000164805.1 Carlito syrichta
AAGGTTATGGGGAAAGTCACTTTTACTAATGGGATTTGAAATGCCTGAAATCTTATTTTATTGTTAAAATGCAAAAGGAGAAGAAATGTTCATCACACCCTACCTTGATCAGATCCTAACTCCTCAACTGTTTTAAATTAGTGATTTAGAAACAAGTCAGAGGAGTCTATGTAACCAACAGTGAAATGTGTTCCCAGCAATGAGTTAAAGCATATTTCAACTTATACTAAGAGGTGATGTCATTTTGTTTATCAAACTTCTTTTTTCATGATTTCACACTGGAACGTAAAGGTTGGATAACATATTTTAATGCCATGGTAGATAATCCCATCTGATTTTGACTTCACATATCCTGAGATATTTTAGACCATACCTCCCTGGGTTGCCTCAATTCTTTCTCTGGTGCCTATGTCTTGAACTGTGATTCTCTTGATTTAAAATTGATTTCAAATATAAATAAGAAAATGATGCTATTTTTTAGATTAGAAAGTGTAGTTTATTTAGAAAGTAAATGAGAGAGACAAAGAGGAGATTCACCTCCCCAAGATAGAGGAGGGGGCCAACACTTAAGAAAACATGGCCTGATCATAACTCATAGAGCGCTTGGCAATGACACTATTTTTAAGTTCTAAATAATTCCAAGCAAAAGGAATTGTATGGCACATCTAGGCAGACATCTCCAAAAATCTTGACTATATTGGAGAGTTAGCAGTGGTTTCATGTCCTTGGGAATCTTCTCCATGTTTGAAATACCAAAGGAATTCAAGAAGGATTGACCAGATGGTGTTTAAAATCTTGTGTCCATAAGTTATTATTGTGATTTTCATTTCAGGCTTTTAAAATCAAGCAGAAGTGCCCTAATATTCATATATTTTAAATCATGTCAGCGCATAGTAAGCTAAATAACTTGCCCTGGTCATGAATTTGACAGTCTTTCAATCCCAGATATTTCCAACCCTTTTGTTTTCATTAAAGTGTATCAGAAAGACTCGAGGTGTCAATGAGAGACTGTTCAACCCATAAAACAAATTCAACAAATTTCAACTTGTTGGAGGCACTATCACAGTAGCCTCAGTCCCCTTAGGAGGTTTTACAATGATGATCTGTTCCTTCAAGCTAACATGGATGTTTCCTTTTATTGTTTCTCTTGACATAAATTTCCTTGGAAATTTTTGACCATGGAGTCCCATTTCCTTGCCTTCAGTGCTTCATGAGTTCCAAATTTTTCTCTGATGAAAACATTTTATGTTTAGTGGAATTCAATGACAACTGTGTACCCACATGGACTGATTTAACATTGCCAGACTGTATGGTATGAATGGCCTCATATATGCACGGCTCAACGGATGTAATCCTGAAATCTCACACTATGTATGTGTGTTAATGTCTCAGCTATTTATTTGGGTTTCAGCTGTTAATTCAGGTTTCTCACTGACTGCTGTTTTCATAAGATTGGCTAAAATGAGGATGCACAGATGTGCCTGGCATCGTGCACATCTGTGTGTGTGTGTGCTGTTCATATCACCTGCACCACAACCCTGGGATACACACTACCATCATCCCTCCTCCAAAAATAGGAAAACACCCAAGAAAAGAAGTAACTTGACCAGGAGACCACATTTAATAAATGGTCAATGGAAGATCTAGTGAATAGGACTGACACCAATTTACCTTGGAGATAGAGGTGAAAACCTCCAGGGACTCAGTCAGAAAAGATGGATTTAATCCAAATATCATCAATTAGATTTTTGAACTTCACCTCCTGTGTTTATAGTTTCTCATATGTTAGTGTAAAAGTTGGACTTTTTGACTGCTAAGCTGTGTTCCAGCTGAATACTTAAGAGTCACACGAAAACAACTAAATGTATTTTTTTAAAGTTATTTTTGGCCTTCAGATTATCATTCTGAATTTCACATCTCACCTTTAAACTAATTAGATTAAAATATGGAAGACATCTGAAGCCCCGCACACCCTCCAAGAGTTGAGTTGGCTTTGGAAATGTACATTCAAGTTTTTTTTAAAGGCAGGTCAATTAGTTAAAGTTAAAACCCTCACTTGTGTTCTCAAGCACAATCAGTGCACCTGAATCCCAGCCATCATGTGGAAGTCTTTGCCCATCCCCACCATGTCCTGTGTAATAAAAGCTGGGTCTCTGGGCACCAAGCAGCAACTACCAGTGGCCCTGCAGGGGACAAGAGACTGTGAGCTCCTGACGCTCAGGAAAGCTCTGACTTTAGACCAACAGGCTTCTGGGAACTACCTCTCAAAGTGTATTTCTTTATGTCTTTCTGCATGTACTGTGTTTTCATCTGTCCATAACTGGCTGTGAATCATGAATTTGTTTGTACAAAAGCAGGATGGCATAAGACAGGTTAGGAAACATGATGTGTCAAAATGTGGAAGTAGATCTGAGGAGTGTTTTTCATGCTGCATAGGATTCTACCCAGCGTGTCTCTTACCTGGAAACTGTGGTCTGTGCCAGGCTTCTGGTATATTCGCAGGCATAGATATCCCCTCCCAGTGACCACCTAGACCATCTACTAGACACCCTCTCAAGTCAAAATTTCTACAAATTGTCAAGTCAGTGTACTTTCAAAAGCTGTTTAGAGAAGTGAAAGCTATGACAATGGGATTATTTTAATAAGATGTGGTCACTGTGTTTATTCAACTAATATCTGTGGAAGGAAGGTTTTGAATAACTTCAGTAATATACATGCATTGTGCGTGCACACACCTGCACACATACACCACGAAAGAGCACACAGACACTCCCTGCTCACTGTTTGATGTGAAGTTCATGTTTGTCATTTACAATGGCTCCTGTCTGCTGGCTCTCTCACCATTGACGGTTTCTGCAATGAGTCTACCCTTCCCACTTTCTTTGTTCCGGGGTGCAACAGAGAAAACAGGCAAGTACTTGGGTCATTTCCTACATGGACCCCGGTCTCTGGAGAAGCTGAATCCTTAATTTTTGGCCACTGTGACTGACCGATAGATCCCCAAAGATCAAGAGAGACCATGAGACTCACAAATGCATAGCTTAATTATGTACATAAGCCTATCAAGATTTAGTACAGGATGTTGAATGTTATAATTATCTTTCATCAACTGATGTGCGTATACATGCTTTGGTCACTCATGTAAATCATTTGCTAACTTAAAATTTTGGTTTGTTTTCCATTTACATAAAATTCCATTCCATTCACAATCCTGGCTATAGAGTTAGGCTGAGAGGTTTAAACAAAGCTCTGCCTCTGGGGCTCTGGGGTCCTGCGCGATTCACTTACCTCTCTCTGCCTCACAGTCCATCCACAAACTAGGATTAGTAGAACTATCTGAATGTTGCAAATGGTCAAATATACATGATGATAGATGACAAATAAGTGGACATGGATATAGAGAGATAAAGATATATTGTTCTGAATTATACCAAAGCTATTCATAAATATTATAGATATATGGAAATATCATTATGGTTGTCACCATCATCATCATCACTATAGTCACTGAATTCCAAGAATTCTGAAGATCAAAATGTTAGACTGTTATGCTTAACTTTGCAGAAAGCATCACAGATTAACTGTACAAGTGTAGACTTTCTATATTCTTATTCATGGCTACGTAGTAGTTTATTTTAGAAAACTTTATTTAAAGTCGAGAGACTGCAGAGAAAAGTATGCAAATCCTAAGTGTG
>NW_007129594.1:0-5031 GCF_000164805.1 Carlito syrichta
CAATTAAGACAAACTGGGGCCAGGTGCGGTGGCTCACACCTGTAATCCCAGCACTTCAGGAAGCCAAGGCAGGAGGATAACTTGAGGCCAGGATTTCGAGGCCAGGAGTTCAAGGCCAGTCTGTGCAACATTGTGAGATACCCATTTCCAGAAAAAGAAAAAAGAAAAGAAAAAAACTGGAATGTTCAAAGAAGATGCATGTATACCTACTGCCCATTCCTGCATGTTCACTTTAGTTGATTGTCCCCAATAGAAGCTGGGTGAGCACATGTGGCAAGCAGCATTCACTCCACTCTGACCACTGACCACGCAGCCCAGAGACCCAGAGCACCTGCCTCCCTGGCGCTCATCTGTGTTCAAACTCTCCAGATCCTCCCTGGGTCCCCCACCAGGAAGGCACTTTTATGGGTTCTCCAGGGATCTGTGTGTGCAGGAATGTCTGAGAAGCTTCGTGTAGACCCACACTGCCGATGAGAAAAAGAACAACTGACCCAGATGCTGCACGGACTCACAAAGCACAGGACAGTGTGAGTGAGACTGGGTGAACCCCTCACTGTCCACTGTATGGATTTGCCAGAAAACACACATCATTCTCCACAAACCCCAGTAGCTAAAGACTGGATCCCAGCATTTAATTCTCTGTAACACCATTTGTCTGCTTTTGAGGGCATATGGGAGAAAAAAGATGGTAGAAACAGCACTAGAGGTTGAGCAAGGGTCTTTGCAGCCTGTCATTTAGTGTGAGCAGAGGAACATGGTTGTGGTGGACAGGGCAGCACCTGCCTGTGTACACAGTCTCTGTGCTGACTCTTATGGCGAGTATAGAAAATAGTGTTGGGTGAAGGAAGAGCCAAGTTGGGAAGGGAAGAAACCATGCTACCTGTTCAAATGAAACATTGGATTGTTTTCAGCTCATATGAATGGACTGGGGGAGAGTTTGCTGGACATGAGAACATTGAGGGATTTTTTTTTTCAAACTGATTAACTGAACATTTAACAGCTTGTTTCCATGTAAAAGCAATTATATAAGCAATTACTGAATTTGCATGTACAAATGGATGAAGCTGCAAAGTATAAGGTATTTTTTAAATTAGATCTACTAAATTGGAATCAGAAAATAGATTGAAAAGCAACATTTGACACAGCGCTTTCTGCTAATGATAAACAGAGGCCAGCATCCTGCATTTGAAGAAGGTTATGGGGAAAGTCACTTTTACTAATGGGATTTGAAATGCCTGAAATCTTATTTTATTGTTAAAATGCAAAAGGAGAAGAAATGTTCATCACACCCTACCTTGATCAGATCCTAACTCCTCAACTGTTTTAAATTAGTGATTTAGAAACAAGTCAGAGGAGTCTATGTAACCAACAGTGAAATGTGTTCCCAGCAATGAGTTAAAGCATATTTCAACTTATACTGAAAGGTGATGTCATTTTGTTTATCAAACTTCTTTTTTCATGATTTCACACTGGAACGTAAAGGTTGGATAACATATTTTAATGCCATGGTAGATAATCCCATCTGATTTTGACTTCACATATCCTGAGATATTTTAGACCATACCTCCCTGGGTTGCCTCAATTCTTTCTCTGGTGCCTATGTCTTGAACTGTGATTCTCTTGATTTAAAATTGATTTCAAATATAAATAAGAAAATGATGCTATTTTTTAGATTAGAAAGTGTAGTTTATTTAGAAAGTAAATGAGAGAGACAAAGAGGAGATTCACCTCCCCAAGATAGAGGAGGGGGCCAACACTTAAGAAAACATGGCCTGATCATAACTCATAGAGCGCTTGGCAATGACACTATTTTTAAGTTCTAAATAATTCCAAGCAAAAGGAATTGTATGGCACATCTAGGCAGACATCTCCAAAAATCTTGACTATATTGGAGAGTTAGCAGTGGTTTCATGTCCTTGGGAATCTTCTCCATGTTTGAAATACCAAAGGAATTCAAGAAGGATTGACCAGATGGTGTTTAAAATCTTGTGTCCAAAGTTATTGTTGTGATTTTCATTTCAGGCTTTTAAAATCAAGCAGAAGTGCCCTAACATTCATATATTTTAAATCACGTCAGTGCATAGTAAGCTAAATAATTTGCCCTGGTCATGAATCTGACAGAGTCTTTCAATCCCAGATATTTCCAACCCTTTTATCTTCATTAAAGTGTATCAGAAAGACTCGAGGTGTTAATGAGTGACTGTTCACCCATAAAACAAATTCCACAAATTTCAACTTGTTGGAGGCACTATCACAGTAGCCCCAGTCCCCTTAGGAGGTTTTACAATGATGATCTGTTCCTTCAAGCTAACATGGATGTTTCCTTTTATTTTTTCTCTTGACATAAATTTCCTTGGACATTTTTGACCATGGAGTCCCATTTTCTTGCCTTCAGTGCTTCACGAGTTCCAAATTTTTCTCTGATGAAAACATTTTATGTTTAGTGGAATTCAATGACAACTGTGTACCCACGTGGACTGATTTAACATTGCCAGACTGTATGGTATGAATGGCCTCATATATGCAAGGCTAAACGGATGTAATCCTGAAATCTCACACTGTGTATGTGTGTTAATGTCTCAGCTATTTATTTGGGTTTCAGCTGTTAATTCAGGTTTCTCACTGACTGCTGTTTTCATAAGATTGGCTAAAATGAGGATGCACAGACGTGCCTGGCATCGTGCACATCTGTGTGTGCTATTCATATCACCTGCATCACAACCCTGGGATACAACACTACCGTCATCCCTTCTCCAAAAATAGGAAAACACCCAAGAAAATAAGTAACTTGACCAGGAGACCACATTTAATAAATGGTCAATGGAAGATCTAGTGAATGGGACTGACACCAATTTACCTTGGAGATAGAGGTGAAAACCTCCAGGGACTTCAGTCAGAAAATCTGGATTTAATCCAAATATCATCAATTAGATTTTTGGACTTCACCTCCTGTGTTTATAGTTTCTCATATGTTAGTGTAAAAGTTGGACTTTTTGACTGCTAAGCTGTGTTCCAGCTGAATACTTAAGAGTCACAGGAAAACAACTAAGTGTATTTTTTTAAAATTTATTTTTGGCCTTTAGATTATCATTCTGAATTTCACATCTCACCTTTAAACTAATTAGATTAAAATATGGAAGACATCTGAAGCCCCGCACACCCTCCAAGAGTTGAGTTGGCTTTGGAAATGTACATTCAAGTTTTTTTTAAAGGCAGGTCAATTAGTTAAAGTTAAAACCCTCACTTGTGTTCTCAAGCACAATCAGTGCACCTGAATCCCAGCCATCATGTGGAAGTCTTTGCCCATCCCCACCATGTCCTGTGTAATAAAAGCTGGGTCTCTGGGCACCAAGCAGCAACTACCAGTGGCCCTGCAGGGGACAAGAGACTGTGAGCTCCTGACGCTCAGGAAAGCTCTGACTTTAGACCAACAGGCTTCTGGGAACTACCTCTCAAAGTGTATTTCTTTATGTCTTTCTGCATGTACTGTGTTTTCATCTGTCCATAACTGGCTGTGAATCATGAATTTGTTTGTACAAAAGCAGGATGGCATAAGACAGGTTAGGAAACATGATGTGTCAAAATGTGGAAGTAGATCTGAGGAGTGTTTTTCATGCTGCATAGGATTCTACCCAGCGTGTCTCTTACCTGGAAACTGTGGTCTGTGCCAGGCTTCTGGTATATTCGCAGGCATAGATATCCCCTCCCAGTGACCACCTAGACCATCTACTAGACACCCTCTCAAGTCAAAATTTCTACAAATTGTCAAGTCAGTGTACTTTCAAAAGCTGTTTAGAGAAGTGAAAGCTATGACAATGGGATTATTTTAATAAGATGTGGTCACTGTGTTTATTCAACTAATATCTGTGGAAGGAAGGTTTTGAATAACCTCAGTAACATACATGCATTGTGCATTCACACACCTGCACACATACACCACGAAAGAGCACACAGACACTCCCTGCTCACTGTTTGATGTGAAGTTCATGTTTGTCATTTACAATGGCTCCTGTCTGCTGGCTCTCTCACCATTGATGGTTTCTGCGATGAGTCTACCCTTCCCACTTTCTTTGTTCCGGGGTGCAACAGAGAAAACAGGCAAGTACTTGGGTCATTTCCTACATGGACCCCGGTCTCTGGAGAAGCTGAATCCTTAATTTTTGGCCACTGTGACTGACCGATAGATCCCCGAAGATCAAGAGAGACCATGAGACTCACAAATGCATAGCTTAATTATGTACATAAGCCTATCAAGATTTAGTACAGGATGTTGAATGTTATAATTATCTTTCATCAACTGATGTGCGTATACATGCTTTGGTCACTCATGTAAATCATTTGCTAACTTAAAATTTTGGTTTGTTTTCCATTTACATAAAATTCCATTCCATTCACAATCCTGGCTGTAGAGTTAGGCTGAGAAGGTTTAAACAAAGTTCTGCCTCTGGGGCTCTGGGGTCCTGCGCGATTCACTTACCTCTCTCTGCCTCACAGTCCATCCACAAACTAGGATTAGTAGAACTATCTGAATGTTGCAAATGGTCAAATATACATGATGATAGATGACAAATAAGTGGACACGGATATAGAGAGATAAAGATATATTGTTCTGAATTATACCAAAGCTATTCATAAATATTATAGATATATGGAAATATCATTATGGTTGTCACTATCATCATCATCACTATAGTCACTGAATTCCAAGAATTCTGAAGATCAAAATGTTAGACTGTTATGCTTAACTTTGCAGAAAGCATCACAGATTAACTGTACAAGTGTAGACTTTCTATATTCTTATTCATGGCTATGTAGTAGTTTATTTTAGGAAACTTTATTTAAAGTCGAGAGACTGCAGAGAAAAGTATGCAAATCCTAAGTGTGCAGTGTGTTCACATTTCCAAGTTGAACCGACATAACCAGCTCCCACATCCTAACCAGGCCAATCCCTTGTGTGGCCACCCCCACTCACCCTCCCAACAGTAAACAACAACCTGATGTTTACCAGCAGAGATTGTGTTTGCCCTTTCG
>NW_007129595.1:0-715 GCF_000164805.1 Carlito syrichta
CCAGCTGTTTTGAAATGTTTAATCAATTAACATAAACTGTAGTCAAATCACATTCCAGAAGGTGTGGTCGAGGTTTAGTCCTCTGCATGGTCACCGACACCTAAAAGTGTGTCCATTTGTGCCATTTGGATGCATTTTGAAATCATATCATTTTTTAAATTTTAAAGACATAGGGTACAATTCAGGGTTAGGTATACAAATAGTCATTGTACAGGTAAAGTCAGGGCCTCCCTTTGGTCCCATCACCTGGTTTGAGATCCGGTACCTTATTGATGAGATGTGCCCCCCTCCCTCCCCTGGCAGTGTCCCACTACTGCCAATCCCTTTCTTGTAGTATTTTGATAATCCTTCAAGGTCCACTTATGAGTGAGAAAATGTGGTACTCAGTTCTTTGCTTCTGCAATAGATCACTGAGTATTACAGACTCCAAATCCATGCATGTTGCTGCAAAGTTGAAAATTTTGTCCCTCTTTATGGCTGCATAATATTCCATCATGGAATACTTCTACACTGTTGGTGGGAGTGTGAACTAGAGAAACCTCTGTGGAAAACAGTGTGGTGAATCTTAAAAGATCTAAACATTGACCTCCCATACAACCCAGTAATCCCCCTTCTGGAATATACCCTGAGGAACCCAAATCATTCTACAAAAAAGATACCTGCACACACATGTTTATTGCAGCACTAGTCACTATAGCAAAAACATGGAACCAAG
>NW_007129596.1:0-734 GCF_000164805.1 Carlito syrichta
TCTAAGGACTCTGAATTTCATAGCAAGAAATTAAAATGCGTTTGATGACTGGTGACCACATGTCATCTCAACTGTCAACATATCACTTTGTAGGGGCCATATATTGAAGTATCAATTTCTTCACTTATTGACTACAGGATATTCCTTGACATGTAATAATCTTGAATACTTATATTGAATAATTTTTATCACTTTATCTCTTTTACAAAATAATTAATAGGAAACAGTTCATCAGTTTAACTGGGATTCCAGTGAGCCAACTTATAATTTTTTGAAATCTATAGACTTTTTTTGAACTTGAGAGTTCTTATAACCCAGATAACCACAGAACATTTTATGATCCAATACATAAACCTCCCTTCATCATTCTTCCACTAATAAGCCTGTAATTGTAGCAAGAGGAAGACATGGGTTGAATAAACTCCTAGCAAAAAAAAAAATGTGCACTTTTGATGAGCTGTTTGTGTAATGATCTTACTTTTTAATGAGAGCATTTTTAAGAAGTTAAAAAAAGGTCCTTCCATTTAATACTATAATTAATATACACAAACCACTTCCATCTGGCTAATCTAAAACCCATGTCTTTAAAACGATGATTTTGGGTTTTAAAAAGCAGTTCAAGAAAAGTAGAGAAATGAACCCAAGACATTCTCATATATGGTATCTAACTGCAAACTCAAGGATCTAAATGTCTTGAAGATGTGTGTAAAGACATGTTTGTGCAGCGCTGCTCT
>NW_007129597.1:0-721 GCF_000164805.1 Carlito syrichta
GTGGGCACAGGGGTCAGCCACAAGAGGGCCCCATCCCACCTCAAGAGTTCAAAGTAGCCTCTTAGAAAGCAAGATGATTTCCAGAAAGTTATTGATATCTGTGTGTATCATCTTTTGACAGATTTTCAAGTTTTTTACATTTCCAATGCTTAGCACAAATTGCAAAGTCAACTTTTTTTTTTAGATGCAAGGGTTACCTATGCATGTTGGTTACATGGACATAGATATTACGTAGTAGTGGGACAGGTCTCAGGTGGCCCGTTCCCCAGATGGTGAACATTGCACCCTGTCGGTAATTTCTGGTGTCCCAGTGTTGATTATTTCCATCTTTGGGGCCGTTTTGCTCCCACATATGAGTAAGAACGTGCAGTGTTTGGTTTTCCGTATCTGAGTCAGCTTGAACTATTTAGGGTGATGATCTCCAGCTCCATCCACATTGCAGCAAAGGACATGATGCCATCCTTTTTTTTACGGTTGTGCGGTATTCCATGGTATGAATATAGCATATTTTCTTTATCCAGTCCATTGTTGTGGGCACTTAGGTTGGCTCCCTGATTTTGCTGTTGTGAATAGTGCTGCAAGGAACATACAAGTGCGGATATCCTTTTTATGTATGGATTTCTTTTCCTTTGGGTAGACCCCTAGTAGTGGGATTGCCAGGTCACCAGGTGATTACACGTTTAGGTCTTTGAGAATCTCCAGACTATTTCCCATCGAAGTT
>NW_007129598.1:0-1090 GCF_000164805.1 Carlito syrichta
ATTATTTTCTCCCACTCAGTTGATTTTCTGTTCACTCTGTTGATTATTTCTTTTGCTGTGCAGAAGCCTTTTAGTTTAGTTCAGTCTAATTTACCTATTTTAGTTTTTGTTGCAATTGCTTTTAGAGTCTCAAATTCAACTTTTGCATATTATTCACATGTATTTGCATGTTAATTCATTGAACTCTTTTTTAAAAAAAATTATCTTTTTATTGTATGAACACAAATATTATATAACATCGCTTAAAGTCCCTGGCCCCCACTTACTGTACTAATTGTAATGTTGTTTATTCAAATATGAAAAAAAAAATATTTTATTATTTTTATAGCAAACCCAAGACATCACTTTCTATTTTCTACTGAATTACAGAACATTTGTTTCCAATAAATATCTTCTTGTTTTCTTGTGATATTTCCAGTAGAAATCAAATCATCACAATTTAATTTGAGATGGTTCAATTTACTTATTTCAAAGCTTTTCATTAATAGTCCAGGGATTGCACTGTCAAATGTGCCAGTTAGGGTGTGGCTAGGATAGGCACACTCAGCTGTAGATGACACAGTGCAGGCCATTTGCTCTGAAAGGATACTTTGAGTCACCTCCTGCACAGTGCCTATGTAGAATAGGCAGGTCTGTGCTTGCATTGCTCAGACTTCCTTCCTTCAGCTAGGGCTGGGTTTTGAAGGCTCAAACTCTGAACTGAGTGATGATGTCACACAGGAGACGTCATTTGGTCTGCTCTGACCTGCATTTGTTCTACAGGGGATGTCCGTGCTCACTTTAAATCAGTTACTAATGTAAAGAAATAGCCAAGGGTGCCTTAGGGTACATAATGTGAACAACCGAGATATGTAGTTAGTCATAACAATTATCATTAATATTAATAATGAACAATAGTGTGAGTTATGTTAATGGTAATTTTTATAAAACCAGAAAAAGACACATAATGTGAACAATGTGGTGGGATTCTGATTCATTCTTTATTATATTCTTTTATTCTCCAGACATCCTAAGTTAAGTGTCTATCAGTTTTACAAAAAGAGAAGTATAATAATAAAAAATCTTCATATAACTGAGAAATATTTCTCTT
>NW_007129599.1:0-894 GCF_000164805.1 Carlito syrichta
TTATCATCTCTGTAGATAAAATGAATACAAATTTAACCAAGTAATATGCGGTGTTGTGTGACCATCTTCTTTCATCTAGCATAATGTTTTTTAAGGTTTATCCATGTTGTAGTATCTGTATTTGAGTCATTTTTATTCTTGAATGAGAAATAAATAGATTTTGAAAAATCCATCCTATGGCTACACTACAGCAGATTTTAGATTCATTCAACTTTTTATTTATTTATTCATTAGTTGATGGAAATTTGGGTTACTTTCACATTTTAGCTATTATGACAAATGCTGCCATGAATATTCATACACAAGCTATTCTATGGACATATTTTTTTATTTATCTTGGGTTTATACCTAGAAGTGGATTGCTCAGTCCTGTAGTAACTCTTGAGTAACTGCCAGATTGTTTTTACAAAGTACTGCACTCTTTTGCATCCCAACCAGCAGCATGTGAAAGTTCCCATTTTTCCATATTCAGGCCAACACTGCTTAGTGCCTGTCTTTTTTTATTCTAGCCATTCTAGTGGACACAAAACCGCATCTTATTTTGGATTTGGTTTGCATTTTCCTAGTGTTTTGTGATTTTGAGCATCTTTTAAAGCAGTGGTCCCCAATGTTTTTGGCATCAGGGACAGGTTTTGTGGAAGACAGCTTAGTTTTTCTACAGACAACAGAGGGGGGTGTAGGTGGGGATGGTTTCAGGACGATTCAAGCACGTATCATTTATGGTGTACTTGATTACTATTATTATATCATAGTAATATGTAATGAAATAATTATGCAATTTACCATTAAAAAAAGAGGAATAGCTGGAGGTGGTAAATAAAATAACGAGTGGGTCATGCATAGACTAAAATAAGTGTTGGCTTCTGACCTAAAGTCTGCCACCAGATGTACAGT
>NW_007129600.1:0-893 GCF_000164805.1 Carlito syrichta
AGTCAATATCCTAAGCTGTTTTTGGTCTATTTAGAAATCCGTTTTTTTCAACTTTGTGAGGTTGTGTAATGCCAGAAAGTCCTCAATTTCATTTAGGTTTTTAAATTTATTTCCACACCAGTGTGCATAGTAATCTGATAATCTTTTGAATTTCTTCTGGGTCAGTTGTAACTTCATCTTTTGCATTTCTAAGTGTATTTATTTGGGCCTTTTCTTTCTTTTTCTTAGTCAGTCTGGCTAGGGATCCATCTATTTTGTTTATCCTCTGAAAGAACCAGCTTTTTTTGTTAACTTTTTCTGTGATGCTTTAGCTTCTATGTCTTGTAGTTGGGATTTTATTCTGCGGTCTGGATTCTTCTGATGAAGATAAGGCTTTGATGGTCTTGTCATTCCAGCTCTTTTGGGTGTGACTTTAATCTATTTGTGATATTCCTGTTTCTTTTTAAAAAAAATATGTGTTTAAAGCTGGGCTTGATGCCTCAGCCTGTAATCCAGCACTTTGGGAGACCAAGGCAAGTGGATTGCCTGAGCCCATGGGTTTCAGACCAGCCTGGGCAACTTGACCAGACTTTATCTCTACAATAAAATAAAAAATAGCCAGGTATGGTACTGCACATCTGTAGTTCTGGCTACTCAGAAGGCTGAGGCAGAAGGATTCCTGGAGCCCAGTAGGTTGACACTCGGGTGGCCATAAGCATGCATACCACTGCACTCCAGCCTGGGCAAAGGAGTGAGAATCCAACTCAAAAAGAAAGAAAAATCCATTGGGTCAAATGTCAAGGTAAGGTTCCAGATGTTCTTGTTGATTTTTTGCCTCAATGATCTATCTGAAGATTTGGGGGGAGATATTTAAATCCTCAGTTACGATAGTGTTAGAGTCGATGTACTTTTTT
>NW_007129601.1:0-631 GCF_000164805.1 Carlito syrichta
GTGAGAGCCCAGGGGCCACTTACCCACCCCTGCAGAACCAAGGCTTGGATTGAGGTCAGTCAGAAGTCACCATCCCAGAGGCTGTGACAGCAGGGCTAGGCCCCTGTGCACAGCAGGGGCATCTCTAAGGCTGGAGCATGCTCTTCCTGCAAGAGAATGAAAAGAGATCACTTGCTGGAGCTGGACACAAGGAGAGTGCTCAAGAGAGGTCCACAGAGACAGGAGGTGGTCAGGGGACCAAGGACCTGCCCCACCTCCCACCCCCCATCTATGGTCATTGATGGGAAGGCAGGAGCTGGCTGGGGTGATGAGAGAGTGATGATGCAGCCCCTGCACAACAAGAGCAGTGAGTCAAGTTGGAAACTACCACGGGATGAGGTAGGAACTTGAATATGTCACTCATCTACAAGTTTCACGTCAGAATGACCAGGTTGGGTCACGAATTTTCCTTCTCTTTTTTTTAAATTTATGGTCAAGAATTTTCTTGCTTTTTTTACACCAACATTGCTCACTATGACTTGGGCCCCAAATCTAAGAAGGGAAGGGTAGAAGAGGACTTCCCTCTGGGAGGAGACTTCAACATAGAGCATGTGTGTGGTTGTGTGTGTGTGTGTGTGTGTGTGTGTGTGTG
>NW_007129602.1:0-671 GCF_000164805.1 Carlito syrichta
GCTGGAGCATGCTCTTCCTGCAGAGAATGAAAAGAAATCACTTACTGGAGCTGGACACAAGGAGAGTGCTCAAGAGAGGTCCACAGAGACAGGAGGTGGTCAGGGGACCAAGGACCTGCCCCACATCCCACCCCCATCTGTGGTCATTGATGGGAAGGCAGGAGCTGGCTGTGATGAGAGAGTGATGATACAGCCCCTGCACAACAAGAGCAGTGAGTCAAGTTGGAAGCTACCACGGGATGAGGTAGGAACTTGAATATGTCACTCATCTACAAGTTTCACGTCAGAATGACCAGGTTGGGTCACGAATTTTCCTTCTCTTTTTTAAAAATTTATGGTCAAGAATTTTCTTGCTTTTTTAAACACCAACATTGCTCACTATGACTTGGGCCCCAAATCTAAGAAGGGAAGGGTAGAAGAGGGCTTCCCTCTGGGAGGAGACTTCAACATAGAGCATGTGTGTGGTTGTGTGTGTGTGTGTGTGTGTGTGTGTGTGTGCGCGCGCACGTGCAAGGAGTGCTTGGATAGGCTGATCAGTCAAAGGTCCTTTGAAGAGGAAGCCCTGGTTAAAGTCTGGGAATAGCATTCCACATGATGGTGGGAAGAGCAAGTGCCTTTAAGAACCTGAGGCAGGAAAGGGGCTGAAGTGTCCCCAGCTTTTACTTTTCTCA
>NW_007129603.1:0-786 GCF_000164805.1 Carlito syrichta
TTTCTTTGACAAGTCTGGGAAAATTCTTTGTCAAAGTTTCCTGTGTTCTGTAAAAGTTCATAGCACTGACATTTGTATTTTGTGCAGTAACAAATTTTATTCTCTTTTAACTAATTTATAAGCAAATTTGTGATTGGCATCCTCATCATAGTGGCCTATAATGTATTTTGATGTCATTTTCAGTCATGTCAGTGTTTCATATACATAAGCAGAAATTTTTAATTTTTCAAAAATACTGATGTGACTGTTATGTATTAATTGGATTACCAAATAATTTATGAATCTTAATTATTACTATTAGAAATGTATTTTATTTCTGTAATGAATTCTGACATTGGCAAAATTTCAAAATTTTGTTCCAATTTTCATCTCAATATTGGAATAATTTCTATCAAATTTATAGCTTATTTTATCACATTTATTTCAAGTTCTATTAGTTTTATGAAGTTTCTCTTAAATCTCCTAAAATAAATTTTCAAAATTATTTATTCATTTTGTATTGACATAAAAATTATATATACTTTTGGTATACAGCAGTATATTTTGATATAGGCGTACAGTGTAAAATGGGAAACTTGAGCTAAGTAACAATTGCATTACCTCATATTTGCATTTTTTGTATTATGAGAACAGTCAAAATCTCCTGTTGTAGCAATTTGGAAGTATACAGTGCATTGTTATTTCTTGAGTCACCATGTTATACAACAGAGCTCATTAACCTAGTTTTCCCACCTACAAGAAAGTTTGCATTATTTGGCTTCTTCTCCTGACTCCCTTCCCCTCCCC
>NW_007129604.1:0-811 GCF_000164805.1 Carlito syrichta
TTCTTTTTTATTGTAGAGATGAGGTCTCGCCTGCCCAGGCAGGTCTCGAACCCGCAGGCTCAGACAATCCACTCACTTCAGCTTCCCAAAGGCATGGGATTACAGGCTGAGCCACCGAGCCCGACTGCGTTTGACTTTTTATACCACATATAAGAGATGATCAAAGGAGGTTTGCTTTATTTATGTTCAATCCAGGAGCCTGCACTTTCTTCTTTTTTCTTTTTTTTTAATCAATATTTTTTATTTTGGTATTGTGGGGTACAGTCAAGGGTTAGGTATACAAATATGTTTTGTTCAGGCACACTTGTTGATAAGGGGTGTCTCCCTGTCCTCAGACAGATATTTACTACTGTTAGAGTGTTCAAAAACATATTTCCAAGTTCAATTTAAAAGGCAATTTATACTTTTCAATAGACTTATTGCATCTCTCTTGGGTTCAGGTTTCTCTCCTGTATTTTTATAAATATATTTTAGCATTCTTAAAATACTGGCTCCACACTGCAAGGATTGAACAACTTTACAGATGGGCAGTTTATCTCATTGTCATTAGATTCTTTAAAGGATAATACCAGGAGACATGTGAGTTAAGTATACTCCATGCTTTCCAGTTTACCATGAAACTATATATTTTCCACCTGTAGCAAGATGTGAAGGCATTCCCAGGGCTGCTGGCCCAGTTTCATTCTGTTGCAGCTCAGGCTATTAGCCTCATGGGGCACTTGTGCCTCCGAACATGGGTGCACCCTCTGCCCTCACCTCCAGGACAGTCACACTGTCTTGAAACTGACAGAAATGTTGCTCAGTGGCTAGT
>NW_007129605.1:0-676 GCF_000164805.1 Carlito syrichta
AAAGAGGTAAAATAATTAAATAAGGAGCTGGGAAGAGTATGGCACAAGAACAAGGGGTCCGGGTGTCATGCCGTTTTGAAGACCTTGGACTATTTGCCCTTGTGGTGGCAATAGAGGTCAAGTTGAAGAAGAACATCAGGCAAAAGACCCACCTTGACCCCATCTCCTGGTCACCTGGCTGGTATTGAGGAGACACTTAGGTCAGATGCTCCTTTCTTTTTTTTAATTTTAATTTTTATTATAAAGATGCGGGGTACATTTCAGGTTTAGGTATATAAACATTGATCATGCGGACACCCTTGTGGATGAGGTATGCCCCTCCCTCCCCTAGCAGTTTCCCTCAACTGCCAGTCCCACCCCCTTCCCCTGACAGTTTCCTATTACTGCCAATTGCTTTCTTATAGCATTATCATTGTTCAAGATCACCTTATGAGTAAGAACATATGGAACTCTGTTCTTTGTTTCTGTGAGAGATCACTGAGCTCCTTTCTAAGGAGAAGGTCCTGAGATTTTTCTAGAATGCATTCCAGTGAAGGGAGAGCCCCTAGCCACCCCAGTTTGAGGGTTTCTCATGAGGGATCCTAAAGGGAGAGAGAGATCAGTCCTAAGAACAGTCTCTGAGAGACTTGAGAGAAGAAGCAATCATCCCACATCTTCAGCTCGCATCTTGGGCAGA
>NW_007129606.1:0-730 GCF_000164805.1 Carlito syrichta
TGATGTTATGTGCCTCTCCTACCCTGGAAGTTTCTGACTACTGCCAATTTCTTTCTTACAGTATTATGATAAATGTTCAGAGTCCACTTATGAGTGAGAACATGGGGTACTCAGTTTTTGTTTCTGTGATCGATCACCGAGTATTACAGACTCAAAATCCATCCAAGTTGCTGCGAAGTTCATATACTTGTCTTTCTTTATGGCTGCATAATATTCCATTGTATATATGTACCACATTTTTTTGTTGTTGTTTTTTTGTTTTTGGTTTTTTTTGTCCAGGCCACTTTTGATGGACAGCATGATTGGTTCTATGTTTTTGCTATTGTGAGTAGTGCTGCAATAAAAATACATGTGCAGGTATCTTTTTTATGGAATTATTTGAGTTCTTCCAGGTATATTCTCAGAAGAGGGATCACTGGATCATATGGAAGGTAGATTTTTAGATGTTTTAGGAATCACCACACTGTTTTCCAAAGAGGTTGAACTAGTTTACACTCCCAGCAACAGTGTAGAAGTGTTCCCTTTCCCCTTCATCCTCTATAGCATCCATTGTTTTTTGAATTATTGATGATGACCATCCTGACTGGAGTTAGGTGGTGCCTCAGAGTGGTTTTAATTTGCATTTCTTTGATGGCTTGTGAGGCTGAGCATTTTTTTCATGTATGTGTTGGCTGCTTATATGTCTTTTTATGATGCATGTCTAATCATATCTCTTACCCGCTTTTTAATA
>NW_007129607.1:0-805 GCF_000164805.1 Carlito syrichta
ATTAAGCTCCTGTGAGCTCAAAACATAGAAACTTTGAGACCAGAATGAACACAAACTAACTTTAGAAGCTCATTGCTCCCATTCTTCCACAAACTGCGGTTTTGGCTTTCACACAACTAATAATTCAAACTCGGGTCACATCTAAGGGCCTTAGTATTGATCACAGGCTTCTGGGTCATGATCTTAGGATTTATTGAAGGTGTAAATTGTAAAATACAGTTTTAGAAGACAGCCATTTTATTGAAAGAATGCGGCTGGGTTACTTGCAGGTAGTCCACTGTGAACTTTGGACTGGGCCACATTCCAAACATTCTGGGATGGGCCACTTTCATTTGTAAAGTAAATACTTAAGCTTCTATAGAATTGTTTAACTTGGCATAAATCAATCAGCTTAGGATGAAAAAGGTTTATAGAATATGTCAGTCACAGACTAGGTTATCCTTTGTTATGAGATTTTAAGATTATCATATGAAAAGGGTGTAAAGGTAATCATTGATTAAGTTTTCATGGATTAAGATTTCTGGTGGGTGGGGGACGCCTCTCCCACATCTGACTTTGTGTATAAAAGACCTGTTGTAATTCCCAATACACACATACCGCTTCTGCACTAGACCGGGTCCAGTCTCTTTCTTTCTCTCTCTCTCTTCTTCCCCCCAATCGCTGATGCCGTCTCCACCTTTGGGGTACCCTGAACCCAGCTGGAGCTGGTCCCCGGCATTCGTGGTTCTCCCATAATACACATTTCTTCATTCACAGTTAGGGTCATAAATTGAGGCAAAATCTTGAGAAAACCACCTCACTCTAC
>NW_007129608.1:0-709 GCF_000164805.1 Carlito syrichta
AAGTAAATACTTAAGCTTCTATAGAATTTGTTTAACTTGGCATAAATCAATCATCTTACAATGAAAAAGGTTTATAGAATATGTCAGTCACAGATTAGGTTATCCTTTGTTATGGGATTTTAAGATTATCATATGAAAAGGGTGTAAAGGTAATCATTGATTAAGTTTTCATGGATTAAGGTTTCTGGTGGATGGGGGACGCCTCTCCCACATCTGACTTTGTGTATAAAAGACCTGTTGTAATTCCCAATACACACATACCGCTTCTGCACTAGACCGGGTCCAGTCTCTTTCTTTCTCTCTCTCTCTTCTTCCCCCCAATCGCTGACGCCATCTCCACCTTTGGGGTACCCTGAACCCAGCTGGAGCTGGTCCCCAGCATTTGTGGTTCTCCCATAATACACATTTCTTCATTCACAGTTAGGGTCATAAATTGAGGCAAAATCTTGAGAAAACCACCTCACTCTACAGAAAAAATAAAGTTGGACCCTACCTCGAACCATATACTAATATGACTTCTGGATGGAAAAGTAAATGAGAAGCAAAGCCATAAAGATAAGAGAAGAAGGACAGGCTCAGTGGCTCAACCTGTCATCCCAGCACTTTGGTAGGCTGGTGTGAGTGAACTGCCTGAGCCCATGGGTTCAAGACCAGCCCAGGCAAATTGGCAAGACCTCATCTCTATAATAAAATTAAAAACATAGCCAGG
>NW_007129609.1:0-726 GCF_000164805.1 Carlito syrichta
AGGCAAATTGGCAAGACCTCATCTCTATAATAAAATTAAAAACATAGCCAGGCATGGTAGCACATGTCTGTAGTTCTGGCTACTCGGAAGGCTGAGGTAGAAGGATCTCCAGAGCCCAACAGGTCAATGCTGGGTTGGCTGTGAGTGTGCCCTCCAGCCTGGGCAACACAGTGAGACTCTGACTCAAAAAAAAGAGAGAGAGAAGAAGATACTGGAGTCTATGTTTAAAACCTTGGGGTGGAGAGGGAATTCTAAAACAGAATGGATTTGACCACATTCAAGCATATGATCTCTGTTCAGAAAGGACACACCAATAAAGACAACACTAGCAGACAAGTGACAGAAGATAGCACTGTGGGAGACTGAGGTGAGAGGATTGTCTGAGCTCAGGATTTCAAGACCAGCCTGGGCAACTTGGCAAGACTTGTCTCTACCATAAATCTAAGCCAGGCATGGTAGTGCACACCTGTAGTTCCAGCTACTTGGAAGACTGAGGCAGAGGAATCAACTGAGCCCAGCAGGTCAAGGCTGTGGTGGCTGTGAGCATACCTCTGCACTCCAGCCTGGGCAACAGAGTGAGACTCCGACTCAAAATTTTTTTAAAAAAGAAGATAGTTGCAATATCTAAAATAGACTATGCTCAATACTGTAGGTATTATAGGTATCCTATGCAATATTCTAGGTATCATAAGTATGCAAAAATCCTACAAAGCAATAACAAAGTGG
>NW_007129610.1:0-770 GCF_000164805.1 Carlito syrichta
AGGATCTCCAGAGCCCAACAGGTCAATGCTGGGTTGGCTGTGAGTGTGCCCTCCAGCCTGGGCAACACAGTGAGACTCTGACTCAAAAAAAAAGAGAGAGAGAAGAAGATACTGGAGTCTATGTTTAAAACCTTGGGGTGGAGAGGGAATTCTAAAAACAGAATGGATTTGACCACATTCAAGCATATGATCTCTATTCAGAAAGGACACACCAATAAAGACAACACTAGCAGACAAGTGACAGAAGATAGCACTGTGGGAGACTGAGGTGAGAGGATTGTCTGAGCTCAGGGTTTCAAGACCAGCCTGGGCAACTTGGCAAGACTTGTCTCTACCATAAATCTAAGCCAGGCATGGTAGTGCACACCTGTAGTTCCAGCTACTTGGAAGACTGAGGCAGAGGAATCAACTGAGCCCAGCAGGTCAAGGCTGTGGTGGCTGTGAGCATACCTCTGCACTCCAGCCTGGGCAACAGAGTGAGACTCCGACTCAAAATTTTTTTTAAAAAAGAAGATAGTTGCAATATCTAAAATAGACTATGCTCAATACTGTAGGTATTATAGGTATCCTATGCAATATCCTAGGTATCATAAGTATGCAAAAATCCTACAAAACAATAACAAAGTGGCAGAGAACACAAGCAAAATAAGCAAATCTATGAATGGACTACTCTCTCACACGAGTGTAAGGAGCTCATCATCTTTATTGGTCATCCATGACAGGCAAGAATAATTCCACAATGAGGTGTTGCTTTATATCCACTGACAAGT
>NW_007129611.1:0-757 GCF_000164805.1 Carlito syrichta
AGAGAGAGAGAAGAAGACACTGGAGTCTATGTTTAAAACCTTGGGGTGGAGAGGGACTTCTAAAACAGAATGGATTTGACCACATTCAAGCATATGATCTCTGTTCAGAAAGGACACACCAATAACAGACAACACTAGCAGACAAGTGACAGAAGATAGCACTGTGGGAGACTGAGGTGAGAGGATTGTCTGAGCTCAGGGTTTCGAGACCAGCCTGGGCAACTTGGCAAGACTTGTCTCTACCATAAATCTAAGCCAGGCATGGTAGTGCACACCTGTAGTTCCAGCTACTTGGAAGACTGAGGCAGAGGAATCGACTGAGCCCAGCAGGTCAAGGCTGTGGTGGCTGTGAGCATACCTCTGCACTCCAGCCTGGGCAACAGAGTGAGACTCCGACTCAAAATTTTTTTTAAAAAAAGAAGATAGTTGCAATATCTAAAATAGACTATGCTCAATACTGTAGGTATTATAGGTATCCTACGCAATATCCTAGGTATCATAAGTATGCAAAAATCCTACAAAAACAATAACAAAGTGACAGAGAACACAAGCAAAATAAGCAAATCTATGAATGGACTACTCTCTCACAAGAGTGTAAGGAACTCATCATCTTTATTGGTCATTCACGACAGGCAAGAATAATTTCACAATGAAGTGTTGCTTTATATCCACTGACAAGTACCAGAAAGTCAGAGGACACCAAATGCTGCCAAGGAGGGGACATCCATGGTTTGAACATCACGGTACTGTATAAAAA
>NW_007129612.1:0-819 GCF_000164805.1 Carlito syrichta
TTTTTTTTTAAAAGAAGATAGTTGCAATATCTAAAATAGACTATGCTCAATACTGTAGGTATTATAGGTATCCTACGCAATATCCTAGGTATCGTAAGTATGCAAAAATCCTACAAAAACAATAACAAAGTGGCAGAGAACACAAGCAAAATAAGCAAATCTATGAATGAACTACTCTCTCACAAGAGTGTAAGGAGCTCATCATCTTTATTGGTCATCCACGACAGGCAAGAATAATTCCATAATGAGGTGTTGCTTTATATCCACTGACAAGTACCAGAAAGTCAGAGGACACCAACTGCTGCCAAGGAGGGGACATCCATGGTTTGAACAATCACGGTACTGTATAAAAAAGAAAGAGAATGCATTTCTTGGCACCGCATTTATGTAAAGTCTAACACATGCATAAGCAAAACAATACAACACTTTTTAAAGATATGTATATGTTCAGGGACTTTTATCAAACACATTAGAGCTCCTGTGGGAAGATGGGGGAATAAGAGTCCAGTTTGTAGATAAAATAAAGATTTAATTAAATTAAAATTGCAGCAAATAAGAAAGAGGCCTGGTGTGAACTAAAGACAGGTTGTGATCTGAGTAGTGTGATTAACCTGCCTGCTTCCGGGTTCCAAAATAAATAAATAAGTGCAGAGAACAAGTCTCAGGGAGATTTCCCCTCACAATCCCTTATTTGCAGGGTGGTGCACTCACCGCTGAAATACAAAAGGCTTTAATTACTTCCAGTCCAGAGGTGACTGCTTTTCCAACTGGAGTAACGGAAGGCAAGTTTGAGATCTGTCTCACTCCCAGAGTGATGCT
>NW_007129613.1:0-2167 GCF_000164805.1 Carlito syrichta
ACCCCGGGCCCACCCTGGCTGAGGCACTCAGTGTGACTCCTCAAGCCTGTGTAAGGAAGCAGAACCACAAGCGTGCATAAGGTGCTTATTGGAGGCTCCCAGCTCCAGAGGAGGGAACACCCGACCCTCTCCTCCCCCCCAGCCCGCTGGTGGCACCCCAGATCCAGCACCCAGCTGTGCAGCTGGTCCTGCCTAGAGACCCACACAAGCATCTCTAAAAGTGAAAGTAAAACTACCACCTCCGCCATTTTCAAGGCAGACTTGCATCGCCCCACCCACCTATCAGAGCCTCCACCTCGGTTCCCATGGTGACATCATTAAACAGGAGACAAAGCCCCTCCCCTACACTGAACAGACTGAGACAACTAAGAGTTACAGACCTCCAAGGCAACAGGCTAGTTGCCTGCAACAAAAACAGAGGGGAGAGGCGGGAGATCAGAGCTCAAGGGACTTTAGCCACTACAGGACAAGAGAAAAATCTACACAAATGAAGAAAAACCAAAAGAAAAATATGGGTCTCTCCCAAACTCCTGGGAGGGCAGATATTGAGAAAACTGACTTTGGAATGCAAACAATGAAGAGCCCCCAGAATGACTGGTCTCAAAATACAAACCTAGACATCAAGACATTAATGGAGAAATTAAAAAGAATTGAGGAGACTCAAGAAGAAACTAGAAAGGAGCTGATATCTGAGATAACAGTAATAAAGAATACTGTGATAAATACTGTGATAAATAAATAACAAACTGATAAGCATGGGAAGCAGAATTACCCAAGCAGAAGAAAGAATTGCAGAGCTTGAAGAACAAAATATAGAACTAACCCAAACTCTTTAAAACACGGAAAACAAGCTCAAAAAGACAGAAAAAAACCTTCAAGAGATGAGCAATTACCTCAAGAGGCCTAACCTAAGAGTAATAGGCCTTCCTGAGGCAGAAAGAGAGACAGAGACCACACTGAAACAAACCTTCCATGAGATCATTCAAGAAAACTTCCCTTATCTAATCAATGATGCAAAAACTCAAACACAAGAGTTCCAGAGAACCCCTGCAAGACAACAAACGAGAAAACAAACTCCTAGACACAAAATAATTCACCTAAACAAAGTAGGTATAAAAGAAAAAAATCCTAAGGGAAGCAAGAGAAAAAGACCAGATCACCTATCATGGAAAACCAATTAGAATAGCAGCAGATTTATCTACAGAAACCCTGCAGACTAGGAGAGCTTGGAGCCCTATCTTCAAAGTCCTAAAAGATAAACAATTTCAACCAAGAATAACCTACCCAGCCAGATTAAGCTTCATCAGCGAAGGAGAATTAAAATCTTTCCCAGATATCCAATCCCTAAGAACTTACGCTGCCACCAAACCACCTCTACATGAAACACTCAAGAAGTACTAAACACAGAAGAAAAGGGGGAAAAAAGAGCAACGTTCTTCACAAGGGTACAGGAAAAAGAATAAAATACACATGAACCAACCCCCAAAATAAAACAAAGACAATAAACCAAGTGGAAGAACAACTCTATAAGAACTCTATGATAGGGACGAACTCTCACATTTCAATAATTAGCCTGAATGTGAATGGACTAAATGCACCACTGAAAAGACATAGAATAGCAAAATGGATAAAATATCACCAAGCAACAATAAACTGCCTTCAAGAGACCCATCTCACTAGAAAGGACATGCATAGACACAAAGTAAGAGGATGGGAAACAAATTTTCAGGCAAATGGAACACAAAAGAAAGGAGGAGTCACGATCCTAATTTCAGACAAAATACCATTTAAGCTATCAAAGATTGCAAAAGCTACAGAGGGCCACTACATAATGATAAAAGGTTCACTCCATCAACAAGAAATATCTATCCTAAACATATCTGTACCTAACATAGGTCCAACAACTTTTATAAAGCAACTTCTAGGAAAACTAAAGAAAGATATTTACTCTAACACCATCATAACTGGGGAGTTTAATACCCACTCACAACCCTCGACAGATCATCGGGACAAAAAATCAGCAATGAGATCCGGAATCTCAATGTGACTCTGGACCAAATGGACTTAATTGATACCTACAGAATACTCCACCCAAAGACCAGAGAATACACATTCTACTCATCACCACATGGAACTTATTCCAAGATCGACCACATACTTGGCCATA
>NW_007129614.1:0-784 GCF_000164805.1 Carlito syrichta
CACTCTATGATAGGGACGAACTCTCACATTTCAATAATTAGCCTGAATGTGAATGGACTAAATGCACCACTGAAAAGACATAGAATAGCAAAATGGATAAAATATCACCAAGCAACAATAAACTGCCTTCAAGAGACCCATCTCACTAGAAAGGACATGCATAGACACAAAGAGGATGGGAAACAAATTTTCAGGCAAATGGAACACAAAAGAAAGGAGGAGTCACGATCCTAATTTCAGACAAAATATCATTTAAGCTATCAAAAATTGCAAAAGCTACAGAGGGTCACTACATAATGATAAAAGGTTCACTCCATCAACAAGAAATATCTATCCTAAACATATCTGCACCTAACATAGGTCCAACAACTTTTATAAAGCAACTCCTAGGAAAACTAAAGAAAGATATTGACTCTAACACCATCATAACTGGGGACTTTGATACCCACTCACAACCCTTGACAGATCATCGGGACAAAAAATCAGCAATGAGATTCGGAATCTCAATGTGACTCTGGACCAAATGGACTTAATTGATACCTACAGAATACTCCATCCAAAGACCAGAGAATACACATTCTACTCATCACCACATGGAACTTATTCCAAGATCGACCACATAATTGGCCATAAATCAAGCATAAACAAATTTAAAAGGACCGAAATTCTACCATCCACCTTCTCGGACCACCAGTGGAATAAAAATAAACATTACAATCAACAATGTCCCCCCAAACCCCACAAAGACATGGTCACTAAACAGCATGATACTAAACAACTCCTG
>NW_007129615.1:0-955 GCF_000164805.1 Carlito syrichta
TAGCTAGACTGACCAAGAAAAAGAAAGAAAAAACCCGAATAAGCACAATCAGAAACACAAAAGATGAAGTCACATCTGACCCTGAAGAAATACAAAAGATCATCAGAGACTACTATGTACACTTGTATGGAAACAAACTTGAAAACCTCAAGGAAATGGAGAACTTTCTGTCATCACACAACCTACCTAGGTTGAAACAAGAAGAAATTGAGACCCTAAATAGACCAATAACAATCAAGGAAATTGACTATGTAATAAGAAAACTACCTACAAAAAAAAAGCCCTGGACCAGATGGCTTTCCAGCAGAATTCTACAAGACATTTAAGGAGGAACTGATTCCAATCCTACTGAAGCTATTTCAGGCGATTGAGAAAGATGGAACCCTCCCCAAATCATTTTATGAAGCTAACATCACTTGATACCCAAGCCAGGTAAAGATCCAACAAAAAAGAGAACTACAGGCCAATATCTTTGATGAACATAGACGCTAAAATTCTCAATAAGATCCTAACAAACCGGACTCAACAACACATTTCAAAAATCATCTATTATGACCAAGTAGGCTTCATCCCTGGGACGCAAGGCTGGTTCAACATTCGTAAAACAATAAATGTAATTAAATACATTAACAGATGTCAAAACAAAAACCACATGATTATATCATTAGATGCAGAAAAAGCTTTTGATAAAATCCAGCACCCCTTCTTGATAAAAACCCTCAAACATCTAGGCATACAGGGAACATACCTCAAAGAAGTAAAAATCATCTGCAAGAAACCCACAGCCAGCATACTCCTAAATGAACAAAAATTGGAACCATTTCCCCTGAAAACTGGAACAAGACAAGGATGCCCACTCTCACCCCTCCTGTTCAATATAGTATTGGAAGTCCTGGCTACAGCAATCAGAAAAGAGAAGGCAATCAGGGGTATCCAAATAGGAAAAGAGGAAGAA
>NW_007129616.1:0-751 GCF_000164805.1 Carlito syrichta
TTTACAGGTGAAGCTGTGAGTGCCGGCGATGTCTTATGTGAAATTGAGACCAACAGAACTGTGGTTACTTGGATGCCAGTGATGATGGTGTCTTGGTCAAAATCATGGTGTTTTCAACAGGTGAAGCTATCTTAAGTGTTCCTTGAAATAGAGTTTCCTTTTATTTTTATCTCTTTATTTATGATGTTGTATGATCTACTGCATAATACATTTTGTTCAGGTGTTTAAAATGTTTTAGTGTTAAGGTCCAATAAACCGTTTTTCTGTCTTTACTACTTTATAATGTGTATGTTCTTTTTATCATGGAGTCTTTGTGTGAAAAGTGAGGAAATTCCGTAAAGCTACATATGATAAAAGCGTGACTTTTTAGAGTCCATGATCACTCACTGATGGAACCAGCTGGCATGTTTCTTGCTTGACTTCTCAAACACTGGTGAGGTAGGGTGGGGAACAGCTGAGACCGTGGGCCCTGCAGTCCCTGCTGCAGGTTTTCGCAGCTGCATGGTTTGGCCAGCTCTCCGCCATGTGACCACTAGCAGATTCTCTCACTTCTGCCTGTTTCTTTGTGCTCAGGTAGGGATTATGGTGCCTGCGCTGGAGGCAATAGGGAGGATTAGAGGACAGGTGCGTGCCTCTGGTCCTGGGACCCGGGACCTCCAGGCACTCCTCGCAGGCTGCTTTTCCAGCATTGACCCGTTCACTCGGCTCATGGTGGCTGCTAGCCCTAGCCTGGTCTGTGTTACCTACTCGC
>NW_007129617.1:0-4013 GCF_000164805.1 Carlito syrichta
TAATTTATTTATTCGAGGCAATGATAAAACTTACAGTTGAACTTTTAAACAGAAAGAACCCTAAAACTAATAGGTAATATAAAAAGTTGAATTTTTTTTTTTTGAGTTGGAGTCTCACTCTGTCACCCAGACTGGAGTGCAGTGGCACTTATTTAGTATTACAATTTAGTATTAATTATTTTAATTAAATTAATATTTTTATAGCTAGACTTCTCTGGTAGTACACACAGAATTTGGGGGTATGTATTAATATCCTTGGGCAGCCATAACAAAGTACCACACAGTGAGTGGCTAACTCAGATTTATTGTCTCATAGCTCTGGAGGCCAAGTCTGAAATCAAGGTTTGGCAGGGTTGGTTCCTTCTGAGGGCTGTGAGGAGAGATCTGGTCCATGTCTCTTCCACAGCTTCTGCTGATTTACCAGCAATCTTTGGCCTTCCTCAGCTGTGGCAGCCTAACCCCAATTTCTCCCCTTCTCTTCACATAGTATATTCCCTGAGTGTCTAGGTCCAAATTGTTCCTTTTTATGAGGCCACCTGTCATTGGATCAAAGCCTGCCTTTTTCCGGTATAACCTTACTGTTTTTTCTGGCTTCTTTATTTGTTTTTTTTTCTTGTTTAAACTCACGACCTTAAATTTATTTTTGGAAGATATGTTGACCTTTCATCAGAAAAACAGATCTGCTGGCTCCAGCGATCCTTCCGCCTCAGCCTTCCAAGTAGCTGGAACTACAGGCACACACCACTACGCCCAGCTAATTTTTTGATTTATTGTAGAGATGAGGTCTTGCCAAGTTGCCCAGGTGGGTCTTGAACCCGCAGGCTCAGGCAATCCACTCACCTCAGCCTCCCAAAGCGTGGGATTACAGGGTGAGCCACTGAGCCCAGCTAAAAATTTGACTTTTGAATTAATTTTTTTTTCAAAATGAAACCTTCAAGTGACAATACAGAATGACAAAAATTATGGGCTTATTATGTAAGTTCATTATGTGCCTTAATGCAACAGATACTTTCTTTCAAAAGCAGTAGTATTTTCTTTAAGCAAAAAGATAACTTCATTAGTAGGTCTTTTAAAAAGTGAAAACCAAGTTTAACTAAATTTTGATATGATTGTCTGAAAGCTAGTTTTAATTTCTTTTTCATAGTTAAACAGATATAATAGTGACAGTCTACAATAAGAGATTGAGTGATTTTTTGTGTTGTTTTGGTGAATGGCAAATATAAAATAAAAAATTGTATCCAGGCTGGTAACAAGATTTTTCATGCATCACAACATGAGCAGAATACATAGTTGGAAAATGAGGATCAGACACACTCTTCTGCAGACATAAAAAGAGGATTGATATACCCCAAACCTTCGAATTCGGATTGATCAATCTTCCTTACAGTGTCATCGCCATCTGGAGTGAACTGAACAGGTTCATTAGTAAACTGAGCATCAAAGTTTTCTAAACTATATTCCCCAGAAATATTTGGCTTAAAGGGAGGTACCACCTGCTTTTGCTCCATTTTCTCTCTATCAACATTTTAGAAGAATGGGTGTCCCTGAATCATCAGAAAATCCGTTTGTGGGTGACAACCCCATAGTTCCTTTGGGTCCTTGTTGAGAAAACTTTTCAGGATACTTGCAGCTTTTACAGAGAGAAAACGTGGTATGTGAATTTGTTTTTCCAAAATAACTTGGAAGAGATAATCCTCTGAGTTCTGATCAGGGTTATCAGAGCTCCCAACAATATCAAGTGGAGACCTTCCTGCCATCATTTCATCACTCCAAGAGCCCACCAGTCAACACTGAAACCATAATCTTCACCTCTTAAAATCTCAGGAGCGATGTAATTAGGAGTGCCACACAAGGTGCTGGTTGTATCTCCTGGCAGTAATCCTTCCTTACACATGCCATAGTCAGTGAGCTTAATGTACCCTTTGGAGTTCAGTGATATATTGCCTAATTTTAAGTCTCTTTAAGTTATTCCTCGCTCATGAAGATAATTTAATGCTAGACTGATTTCTACAGAGTGAAACCTAGCATGTTCTTCAAGAAGTTTTATCTGTCATTGCATATGAAATGTTAGATCTCCTCCACTTACATACCCTATAACAAAGCAATCTGTTTTCTGTGTGAAAACAAGAATGCATCCTGACAAGAAAAGGATGATTGGATGCTCTCTCAAATACATGCTTCTCTGTCTGCACCCAACCAATACCCTCATCATCATTGGCAAGCTCTTTCTTCACAACTTTCATTGCATAAATGCTATCTGCCTTTTTTAGTCGAACCAACAGTACTTTGGCATAACTTCCCCTTCCTATTACCCGGAGCAAATCAAAACTCTGAAAACCTAAACTGGATGAAGCTTTGCCACTTTCCCTCGTGTTCATTGCCTCCTTTACCTCACCAACTTGGTCTAAGCTCTCGTGACTTGTCTGTGCAAGGTCTTAATAAGTGAATGATCCATGGGCACCATTGGTTCCGGTGGCAAAGAATGCCACCCACATTGAATTGTGACAAGTTTATGACACTTCTTATGGACCAGGAGTTTGCAGTTGATGCACATACATACCCTGCATTCGAGTCCCTATATTCAGTCTGTGCAGATGGCACAGTGAGCTCACCTATTGAATCACTTGGCTTGGAAAGTGTGGCCATTTGCACAATGAAACTTTCTCTAGCGACATGCACCTCGGTGATAGATGGATTTATCTTCTCCTGGACAGGCATTCTTGGACATTCTGGTGCACAAGGGAATACATGGATCAAGAGTTCAGAATCCTTGTTTAGTGCTTGTAAAGCATAAAGATCGCTTCTGACTCCAACTGAGATGATACTGTACAGGGATCTCTTTTCTCATTTATGCACTTCATGGTGAAAAGTTGTTCATTGTCAAAAGAACACAAGTCTCGAGCCTCACTGCAAAGGCCCTCAAAGGAGACAGAAGGTTCAAAATGTGTTATCATGATATCCCTGCAATAGTAGGCTTTCCCCCAGACCTGGTGAGTGTGGTCACTGCTGCTACAACCAGCCACCATGTGCGACATGGTGCAGCTGTCCTTCGGGGTCTGCATCTCCTCCCACCTCGACATTCAGTTGGGCCCAGAGGCCTCTGCCCTACACCAATTTTTCAAAGAATACTACAGTAATGTTCAAATATAACTATTAAATAGAATAAACCTTATGAAAATGTTAAAACAATAAAATTAGCAACAATGTTACAAATGGTTATAAAAATGCTCATTAAAAATCTGAGTTGGAGAAGATTGCCTGAGTCCAAAGGTTCTAGAGCAGGCTGGCAATTTGATGAGACCTCATTTCTACAATAAATAAAAAAATTAGCTGTACATGGGGGCACGCACCTGTAGTTCCAGCTACTTGGAAGGCTGAAGTGAAAGAATCACCTGAGTCCAGCAGGTCGAGGCTGTATTGGCTGTGAGCATGCCACTGCACTCCAGTCTGGTAGCAGAGTGAGACTCTTACTTAAAAAAAAAATTTGAATTGATTATACGGAAAAAGTTTAACTTTTGTTTAAAAAAAATTTCAGGTAACTAGAATAACTAAAATCATAACTAAAATAAGTAAAATATCGACTATTAAAGGTTCTTTAAGATGAATGACTTTATTAAAAAAACTAAAGCATATTTGTAATCAATCACTTGTACAATTATTTTGCTTAAAGTGAATTTTCCAAACTCCCTTCCACCTCCATATTCAAATGCAAAATTAAAGTACTCAAACACAATAGTCAGACATTTCGGACAAACTGTTCCCTCTGAACCCCTTTAAAGCTTCTCCTATCTGATATCAGTAACCTGTTCTTGACAACTACATGTTCTGTGTAAAAATGCTAGTGTATTTCTCATTATTGGAAAATTATGTGTAACAACTCAATGTAAAAGCATCTAAATATCATCTTAAAATGTACTAAAACAGTAAAAATCCTTTAGATTAAAAAAAACTATCATGTTAGGATATAAAATTCTAAAACATGCATTTCTTTTGCTTTTGTTTTTCTTTTTTTC
>NW_007129618.1:0-4721 GCF_000164805.1 Carlito syrichta
TGCCTGAGCCCAGGGGTTCAAGACCAGCCTGAGCAACTTGGTGAGACCTCATCTCTACAATAAATCAAGAAAAATTCGCTGGACATGGGGACTCATGCCTGTAGTTCCAGCTACTTGGAAGACTGAAGCAAAAGGTTCACCTAAGCCCAGCAGATCAAGACTGTGGTGGCTGTGAGTGTGCCACTGCACTCCAGCCTGGGCAACAGAGCGAGAGTTCGACTCAAAAAAAAAAAACAAAAAGAAAGAAAGAAAAAAAGAAAAACAAAAACAAAAGAAATGCATGTTTTAGAATTTTATATTCTAACATGATAGTTTTTTTTAATCTAAAGGATTTTTACTGTTTTAGTATATTTTAAGATGATATTTAGATGCTTTACATTGAGTTGTTATACATAATCTTCCAATAATGAGAAATACACTAGCATTTTTACACAGAACATGTAGCTGTCAAGAACAGGTTACTGATATCAGATAGGAGAAGCTTTAATGGGGTTCAGAGGGAACAGTTTGTCCGAAATGTCTGATTATTGTGTTTGAGTACTTTATTTTTGCATTTGAATATGGAGATGGAAGGGAGTTTGGAAAATTCACTTTAAGCAAAATAATTATACTAGTGATTGACTACAAATATGCTTTAGTTTCTTTAATAAAGTCATTCATCTTAAAGAACCTTTAATAGTAGATATTTTACTTATTTTAGTTATAATTTTAGTTATTCTAGTTACCTGAAATTTTTTTAAACAAAAGTTAAACTTTTTCAGTATAATCAATTCAGATTTTTTTTTTAAGTAAGAGTCTCTCACTCTGCTACCAGACTGGAGTGCAGTGGCATGCTCATAGCCAATACAGCCTCTACCTGCTGGACTCAGGTGATCCTTCCGCCTCAGCCTTCCAAGTAGCTGGAACTACAGGTGCGTGCCCCCATGTACAGCTAATTTTTTTATTTATTGTAGAAATGAGGTCTCACCAAATTGCCAGGCTGCTCTAGAACCTTTGGACTCAGGCAATCTTCTCCAACTCAGATTTTTAATGAGCATTTTTATAACCATTTGTAACATTGTTGCTAATTTTATTGTTTTAACATTTTCATAAGGCTTATTCTATTTAATAGTTATATTTGAACATTACTGTAGTGTTCTTTGAAAAATTGGTGTAGGGTAGAGGCCTCCGGGCCCCAGGCTGAATGTCGAGGTGGGAGGAGATGCAGACCCCGAAGGACAGCTGCACCATGTCGCACATGGTGGCTGGTTGTAGCAGCGGTGACCACACTCACCAGGTCTGGGGGAAAGCCTACTATTGCGGGGATATCATGATAACACATTTTGAACCTTCTGTCTCCTTTGAGGGCCTTTGCAGTGAGATTCGAGACTTGTGTTCTTTTGACAATGAACAACTTTTCACCATGAAGTGCATAAATGAGAAAAGAGATCCCTGTACAGTATCATCTCAGTTGGAGTCAGAAGCGATCTTTAGGCTTTACAAGCACTAAACAAGGATTCTGAACTCTTGATCCATGTATTCCCTTGTGCACCAGAATGTCCAAGAATGCCTGTCCAGGAGAAGATAAATCCATCTATCACCGAGGTGCATGTCGCTAGAGAAAGTTTCATTGTGCAAATGGCCACACTTTCCAAGCCAAGTGATTCAATAGGTGAGCTCACTGTGCCATCTGCACAGACTGAATATAGGGACTCGAATGCAGGGTATGTATGTGCATCAACTGCAAACTCCTGGTCCATAAGAAGTGTCATAAACTTGTCACAATTCAATGTGGGTGGCATTCTTTGCCACCGGAACCAATGGTGCCCATGGATCATTCACTTATTAAGACCTTGCACAGACAAGTCACGAGAGCTTAGACCAAGTTGGTGAGGTAAAGGAGGCAATGAACACCAGGGAAAGTGGCAAAGCATCCAGTTTAGGTTTTCAGAGTTTTGATTTGCTCTGGGTAATAGGAAGGGGAAGTTATGCCAAAGTACTGTTGGTTCGACTAAAAAAGGCAGATAGCATTTATGCAATGAAAGTTGTGAAGAAAGAGCTTGCCAATGATGATGAGGGTATTGGTTGGGTGCAGACAGAGAAGCATGTATTTGAGAGAGCATCCAATCATCCTTTTCTTGTCAGGATGCATTCTTGTTTTCACACAGAAAACAGATTGCTCTTTGTTATAGGGTATGTAAGTGGAGGAGATCTAACATTTCATATGCAATGACAGATAAAACTTCTTGAAGAACATGCTAGGTTTCACTCTGTAGAAATCAGTCTAGCATTAAATTATCTTCATGAGCGAGGAATAACTTAAAGAGACTTAAAATTAGGCAATATATCACTGAACTCCAAAGGGTACATTAAGCTCACTGACTATGGCATGTGTAAGGAAGGATTACTGCCAGGAGATACAACCAGCACCTTGTGTGGCACTCCTAATTACATCGCTCCTGAGATTTTAAGAGGTGAAGATTATGGTTTCAGTGTTGACTGGTGGGTTCTTGGAGTGATGAAATGATGGCAGGAAGGTCTCCACTTGATATTGTTGGGAGCTCTGATAACCCTGATCAGAACTCAGAGGATTATCTCTTCCAAGTTATTTTGGAAAAACAAATTCACATACCACGTTTTCTCTCTGTAAAAGCTGCAAGTATCCTGAAAAGTTTTCTCAACAAGGACCCAAAGGAACTATGGGGTTGTCACCCACAAACGGATTTTCTGATGATTCAGGGACACCCATTCTTCTAAAATGTTGATTGAGAGAAAATGGAGCAAAAGCAGGTGGTACCTCCCTTTAAGCCAAATATTTCTGGGGAATATAGTTTAGAAAACTTTGATGCTCAGTTTACTAATGAACCTGTTCAGTTCACTCCAGATGGCGATGACACTGTAAGGAAGATTGATCAATCCGAATTCGAAGGTTTGGGTATATCAATCCTCTTTTTATGTCTGCAGAAGAGTGTGTCTGATCCTCATTTTCCAACTATGTATTCTGCTCATGTTGTGATGCATGAAAAATCTTGTTACCAGCCTGGATACAATTTTTTATTTTATATTTGCCATTCACCAAAAAAAAAAAAAAAAAACCCACAAAAAATCACTCAATCTCTTATTGTAGACTGTCACTATTATATCTGTTTAACTATGAAAAAGAAATTAAAACTAGCTTTCAGACAATCATATCAAAATTTAGTTAAACTTGGTTTTCACTTTTTAAAAGACCTACTAATGAAGTTATCTTTTTGCTTAAAGAAAATACTATTGCTTTTGAAAGAAAGTATCTGTTGCATTAAGGCACATAATGGACTTACATCATAAGCCCATAATTTTTGTCATTCTGTATTGTCACTTGAAGGTTTCATTTTGAAAAAAAATTAATTCAAAAGTCAACTTTTTAGCCGGGCTCAGTGGCTCACCCTGTAATCCCGCGCTTTGGGAGGCTGAGGTGAGTGGATTGCCTGAGCCCGTGGGTTCGAGACCCACCTGGGCAACTTGGCAAGACATCACCTCTACAATAAATCAAAAAATTAGCCGGGCGTAGTGGTGTGTGCCTGTAGTTCCAGTTACTTGGAAGGCTGAGGCGGAAGGATCGCTGGAGCCAGCAGATCTGTTTTTCTGATGAAAGGTCAACATATCTTCCAAAAATAAATTTAAGGTCGTGAGTTTAAACAAGAAAAAAAAAAACAAATAAAGAAGCCAGAAAAAACAATAAGGTTATACCGGAAAAAGGCAGGCTTTGATCCAATGACAGGTGGCCTCATAAAAAGGAACAATTTGGACCTAGACACTCATGGAATATACTATGTGAAGAGAAGGGGAGAAATTGGGGTTAGGCTGCCACAGCTGAGGAAGGCCAAAGATTGCTGGTAAATCAGTAGAAGCTGTGGAAGAGACATGGACCAGATCTCTCCTCACAGCCCTCAGAAGGAAACAACCCTGCCAAACCTTGATTTCAGACTTGGCCTCCAGAGCTATGAGACAATAAATCTGTGTTAGCCACTCACTGTGTGGTACTTTGTTATGGCTGCCCAAGGATATTAATACATACCCCCAAATTCTGTGTGTACTACCAGAGAAGTCCAGCTATAAAAATATTAATTTAATTAAAATAATTAATACTAAATTGCAATACTAAATAAGTGCCACTGCACTCCAGTCTGGGTGACAGAGTGAGACTCCAACTCAAAAAAAAAATTCAACTTTTTATATTACCTATTAGTTTTAGGGTTCTTTCTGTTTAAAAGTTCAACTGTAAGTTTTATCATTGCCTCGAATAAATAAATTATTGATCTTTGATTTTAAGGCAGCCATTATTAAATTGATAATAAAAGATATATTCTTGTTTTGTTTTTAAACAGGAAATGGAAACACTTTAAATTTTCAGAAGTTATGAACCTGGTGAACCAAACTATAGACTTTATGCAAATAATTTAGCTAAACATGTTCAACAAAAGGTAAGTTGGAATTTATAAGTTGATTTTTCCCATTATGTAATTAATGTGAAAATTGTATGTTAACACTTGAGGTGTGTCTGTAAAAGTCTGTATGGAACTACCTTGGAGTGCATTTTTTTTTTTTACTCTTCACTTCAGGACATGCCAACTTATTTAGTATTATGTATTACACTATTCTTAACATCAAATGGCAGCAGGGCTCGGTGGTTCAGCCTGTAATCCTGCACTTTGGGAGGCTGAGGTAAGCGGATTGCCTGAGCCCATGGGTTCACGACCTGG
>NW_007129619.1:0-718 GCF_000164805.1 Carlito syrichta
ACAATGCATTATGCAAATGCCTAAATGCAAACATAGATTCAATATTTTAAAGTAGTTTCTGATGTGAACGTAAAATGAGCAGATGTGGTTAAGTTAAGGACTGTATCAAAGTACACATTAAGCTGAAATACACCGCTACTTGATTTTTCTTTATTTTATTTATTTATATTTATAAAGATGTGGGGTACAATTCAGGGTTAGGTATATAAACATTGATCATGCAAGTACGCTTGTTGATGAGGTATGCCCCTCCCTCTCTCCCCTAGCAGTAACGTCTTCCTGCTTCTTGTCCCCAAACCAGGTTGTGTATCAGGAAAATGGTGTCTGCACTGTAACTATTTGAGAAATTTATGATTAAGAGATGATTTAACAGTTTAAAAATCAGATTTAATTTACAGTGACAGCCCTGGAAAATTTCAGAAAATACTTCACATAAAGCCAAGCAGATTTGAATTCTGAAAATGCATGTGAGATTTGGGCAATTTTTCAATTATTATTTAGCCTATTGAAATATTAAGTAGGAAATGACTTTCTATTCATGCTACCTGTGAGACTTAGAAAGTGTCTTCATCCCAGTCAGAAGATGCACTTGAGATTTGCATGCCTTTCTCCTTTGAAGATGTTGACATTCTCCTCAACTCTCACTTCATGCTCCTGGGCATCGACATATGAAGCTATCCCCACATCTTGGAAGAAAACCTGCCCAATTCCACACCTC
>NW_007129620.1:0-438 GCF_000164805.1 Carlito syrichta
TATTTATGGTCTTTTATTTACTTTGAGATTTAAAGTTTTTTTTATAACAAAGAGATCTCTGATGTTTTCAAGGACTAATTTTGTTGTGACTAGAGTCACAGTCTTGAATTTTTATGTGTCTGCTTAGCAAGTGTTTGTATGTATGTAAGAGTGTACAATATGTAAGTGTGTGCATGCATTGGGCTATGACTTTGCTTTTGTTAAAAATAACTGAAAAGGTCAAGAGCAAAGTAAATGCAAACAGAAAAAAATAGAGCTATATATTTCATACTATTAAGGAACCATAAAAGCATCTGACCTAGTTATGGGCAGCTCTAGAAATGAATTTTGAATAGCACCAGTTAACATATATGGAACACTAGCCACATTCTAATTTCCTTTTATTTGTTTTCTGTGTGTGTGTGTGTGTGTGTGTGTGTGTGTGTGTGTGTGTGTGTG
>NW_007129621.1:0-5402 GCF_000164805.1 Carlito syrichta
AAAGTTTTTTTATAACAAAGAGATCTCTAATGTTTTCAAAGACTAATTTTGTTGTGACTAGAGTCACAGTCTTGAATTTTTATGTGTCTGCTTGGCAAGTGTTTGTATGTATATAGGAGTGTACAATATGTAAGTGTGTGCATGCATCGGGCTATGACTTTGCTTTTGTTAAAAAATAACTGAAAAAGTCAAGAGCAAAGTAAATACAAACAGAAAAAAATAGAGCTATATATTTATTTCATACTATTAAGGAACTATGAAAGCATCTGACCTAGTTATGGGCAGCTCTAGAAATGAATTTTGAATAGCACCAGTTAACATATATGGAACACTAGCCACATTCTAATTTCTTTTTATTTGTTTTCTGTGTGTGTGTGTGTGTGTGTGTGTGTGTGTGTGTGTGTGTGTGTCTGTCTGTCACTGGCATTAAGTCATGTAGTCCTCTTAACAGTCCTCAGATATAGATATTACTGTGATATAAATCGTACAGACATGGAAATCTAATTTGCCCAAGGTTACAGAACTGGCCATTGGAAGAACCAGGCTTGATACTTGGTCTATGATTCTAGGGTTTTCTTTCTTTCTTTTTTTTTTTTTGAGTTGGAGTCTCACTCTGTTGCCCAGGCTGGTGTGCAGTGGCTGCTCCCCGCCACCGCAGCCTCGACCTGCTGTGCTCCGGTGATCCTTCCACCTCAGCCTTCCAAGTAGCCGAAATTACAGGCATGCACTACCATGCCTGGCTGATTTTTTTATTTATTGTAGAGATGAGGTCTCACTGCCCAGGTAGGTCTCGAACCCACGGGCTCAGGCAATCCACTCACCTCAGCCTCCCAAAAGCGTGGGATTACAGGCTGAGCCACCGAGCCTGGCAGTGCTCACTTTCTTAACCATGCTTTCTTGTCTCTGCACAACCCAAACACTGAGAAAAGAATTCATAGTCTGATTGTTATTGTGAGAAGTTGTAGAATACAAAAATATTTTATAAATAAATGAGAGATTTTCCAGATTATGAGTGGTTATTCTGGAAGGTCCAGAAGGAAGAGACTCTTGGCATGAAAAAATAGATTTGAGGGTCTAGATTCTGCCAAAATCCCCCAGGACAGATGTGTGTGCCACATCAGATCTGCAGCAGGATGGACTAATTTTCCCAGATGTTATATTTACACACTTCATTACTGTAACTTTGTTTTTTTCTGAATCAGTCTTACATAAAATACATAATAGCAATGAAAACTAAGTATTAAATGACAACTGGCAAATGTTTTGAAGGAAGTGCCTTACAATTTGAAAAGCTCAATCCATGAATAAGGGAGAGAGTGTTTGGGAAGAGTCATGCTTGAGGGAGAATGTTCCCATGTCTTGCATTCAGACTGAGAAAGTTGGAGAAGAAAATAGCTTCATTTTTAACACATAGATCTGAGACTAGAAGGATCTGTTATCTTGTTCTCATCAAAAATTTTGAGAGACTCCCTCCTTACCTCAAAGGCATGAAGGCAGCCTCAGGGGATGCCATGGATAATGAAGAACTTCCTTGGACTGTAGTGGCAGGATGGTGACTCTCTTTCATGTTCTCAGCTGGGTTTGAAAGCTAAATAACTGAGAGTGACTCTAGGCCAGATTTCTCATCATCTTTCTGAAGAATATGACACAAGTTTTCATCTCCTCTTTCCAAAATGATTCCTTCACTTGCTTTCTGGGACTTCTCTCTCTCATCTTGCCTTTCCCTTTACCTGTTGCCCTTTGCATTTCTTTTGCTGATTTCTCTTTGTTTCTAACATTTCAAAATGTTGTGGCCCAGAACTGAGGGTGCCATCCAGTCCTACAGTGTTATGAACCATCTATGTGCTAACAACTTCCAAATTTATATCTCTGCCTTGTAACCCTTACCTGACCTCCCAACAGGGACATTTACCTGCCTCCACAACGTCTTTGCTTGCATATTTAATAGTCCTTACAATCCTATTGTGCTTGGAGCTAATGCATGATCCCTTCCCCACTCCACCCCAAGTTTGCTTTGCTCAAATTCTTTCCCTACCTGCAAAATAAAATTCAATTTATCCACTGCTGCAGCCCATAGGCTTTACAGCCATTATTCATTCATTTACTTACCCAGCAAAAAATTATTGAGCACCTATTATGTGCCACACAGTGTTCTATGCAACTGAAAAATGTGGAAAAAACAAGAATTCCTATCCTCTTAGTTATTGCAATCTAGAGGGAGGGTACAGATCGCACAAGACACATACCAATAAGCAGTGAATTGAGTATCTCAAAAGGTGACATGTTCTGAACAAATAAAAGTGGAACAGGATGAGTCAGTTTGGGCGAGGAAAGCAAGCTGAAATATTAAGTGGAAATATTAACTTACTAAAGGAGATTCCCTGAGAGGTGAGAGTGTTGAAACCCTAGAAGGTGATAAAGTTCACTTAAGTCACCATAGCGCAGACAAGAGTACTCTGAGAAAAAAAACCAGAGAAAGAACCCAAGGCAAGAATATGCTTGGGCCGGGCTCTGTGGCTTAGCCTGTAATCCCGTGCCTTTGGGAGGCTGAGGTGAGTGGATTGCCTGAACCCGCGGGTTCGAGACCTGCCTGGACAGGCGAGACCTCCTCTTTACAATAAATCAAAAAATCAGCCAGGTGTGGTAGTGCATGCCTGTAATTTTGGCTACTCGGAAGGCTGAAGCGGAAGGATCGCTGGAGCCCAGCAGGTCGAGACTGTGGTGGCCAAGAGCGGCCACTGCACTCCAGTCTGGGCAACAGAGTGAGACTCCAACTCAAAAAAAAAAAAAAAGAATATGCTTGGCATTTTGCAGAAAATGCAAGGAAATGAATGTGTTTGTAACGGAGTTAGCAAGAAAAGAAAATCAAAAAGGCAAAAGAACAGAACCTGAACGGCCTTTTAGATGTCTGTATCTACTCTAGTCTGTTATTCTAAGTAAAATCAGAAGTAATATGAAGTATGATTAAGTGTTTGACTATATATATACATGTACACACACACACATACACACACACACACACATATGTATATAAGTATATCATGTTTTAAACTTCTGCATGCAACTTACTTATGTAGTGAATCCTCACTTGTACCCCACAACTCTAAAATAAATAAAAAGACAAACAAATAAGAATTTTAAAAACATTTAAAAAATCACTCTGGCTATTCTGCCAAAAATAAAGATGGAAGGGGATGGTAGGCGAGAGTAGAAATGGAGATCTACCAAAAATCTTTTGCATTAAACCTTGCTATCAGTGGTGATGCTTCTGACCAGGGTGACAGCAGAATAAAGGAGGTGAAGTGGCTAGATTTGGAGTCTATTTCTTTCACGCTTCACAAGAAATCCATCAACTGATCTGTAAATTCTATTTAAAATTACACCCAGAGTCAGACTTTTGTTTTATTACCTTTACTACTGCCAACTTGATCCAAGCCACTGGTAGCCTGTATATAAAAAGAAATATAATAGTCTCTTATCTGGTTTCATTTCTTTCCCACTCCCACCCATACTCTCACTCCAATCAGCATGCAACAATTGAAGTGACTCTTTAATAGGCCATCAAATGTCTTCCCTTTGTTCAAAGTCTCCATGAGCTTCCCATCATATTTGGAGTGAAAGCCCAAGTTCATTAAAAGGCCAACAGAGACACACACCCTGACTCATCACTCACCTCTTTTGTCTCCCCCTGCCACTCTCCCAACTGTAGTTTCTACTCTAGTCTTTCTGGCCTGTTCTAGAGTATTTGTACTTACTGTTCCTTGTATGTAGATATCTTTTCTACAGATCTCTGCACGGTTGAATCCCTCTTTTTTTTCTTCTATCAAATGTCACTTTATCTGACTTCCCAGGTCATTTGTATGAGAGAGAGAGGGAGAGAGAGAGAGAGAAGAGGAAGAAACAGGAGGAAGGAAGGGAGGGAGGGAGGGAAGGAGGGAGGGCATGAAGGGAGTAAAAGATTATTCAAAGGCAGATCATTTTAGCAAAGGAATTTAACTTAGCCTTCTACTAACCTTAAGGAATGCAAGATACAATGGCAACCCCTCTCAAAAAGCCTGATTTTTGGAGTAGGGGCTACTTGTAGTACAAGCTTCATTCCCTCTCCCACAAAAAAATCACCTGAATCCAGGGCTTCTGAAACTCCACTGCCAAGAAAAGAAATCTTAGGTGCTTTCTCAATTTCAAAAAAAAAACAAAACTAGGGAGTTCCAGGGCTGCAGGACAAACCATAAGCTCTCATCTAAGTATTTGGATCTATTTCTCATTCTCCAGTGGATCACTTTCATCACATTCTCCAGTGAGTCAGTTTCATCACGTTCTTCAGTGGGTCACTTTCGTTAGCTTTATAAACCCAACTTGGTTCAGCAAAACTTCAAATGCTTGTTAATTCTTCACCTATGATTTCCCACACAGGTTTGTTTGTCTCAGAGAAATCTCCCAAAGAAGCCTAATAATCTCTCATAACAACCATGAGTCATAAAAAACAAAAAAGTCAGAGAATTTTTATTTTCATCCTTGAATGGGTCTAAGATGGGAATGATAGAATGCAGAAGGCATTAAGTCATCCAAAGGCCTTGCCATAGACATTCTTCCTTAACAAGAGTTACACATTCTGCCCTCTCGTTTCCCGAGTAAATCAAGCAAAGCACTAGTCATTTGCCTGACTTCTTTGCATGGAAGTTGCAGTTGTTTCCTCTTTGACTCTCAGTAGATTTACTCTGTAACTGTTGTGAGATAGGGGAAAGAACCTTCTGGTAACCTCAGGGTTAATCTGAGTAACAGTTGTTACAGTGGGTGGACCTGAAGTTGACTACAGATTGACAAGAAAGCTTTCCTCCCCAAAAGTGGATTAGCAACAGCCAGGAACTGCTCAGCCTTTGAACTTACTTCTGAGTCCTCAGCTTGCAGAACTCCTCCAAATTTTTCCTCATTAATCCACAATAAACCATAAGATCATTAATTGTCTGATATCACTTCCTCGTGGAGTTGCTTAAATACTATTTATCAGCCATGAGGCCCTCATTCTTCCTTTCCAGAAAGTCACGTCTCTTCCAGCATACCAATATCATCACCCAAACTCTCAAGGACTTTCAAGGGTCTGAGACTTTATTATGTATGATAGCTAACAAGTTAGATAGTCATAGTTTCATGGAAATTGGCAAAAGACATGAGACTCCTGCCTCAGAGACAAAGGTCAGTTTATTCTGTACAGTCATTGCTGATACTAGAATATCTAGAATATCAGTGTTTTCACCACATTCCTAGACTTCAATTCCTAAAGGCAATGCCAAGAAGGCACATGTTATGGGCAGCATTATAGAAGAGAATTTCCAAGCTTAGGAACCCAATCTTTTATAATGGACAGTAAGCATGTCTGCCTTTGCCCCACAAGCAGACGTTTT
>NW_007129622.1:0-569 GCF_000164805.1 Carlito syrichta
AGCTTCATTTTTAACACATAGATCTGAGACTAGAAGGATCTGTTATCTTGTTCTCATCAATAATTTTGAGAGACTCCCTCCTTACCTCAAAGGCATGAAGGCAGCCTCAGGTGATGCCATGGATAATGAAGAACTTCCTTGGACTGTAGTGGCAGGATGGTGATTCTCTTTCATGTTCTCAGCTGGGTTTGAAGGCTAAATAACTGAGAGTGACTCTAGGCCAGATTTCTCATCATCTTTCTGAAGAATATGGCACAAGTTTTCATATCCTCTTTCCAAAATGATTCCTTCACTTGCTTTCTGGGACTTCTCTTTCTCATCTTGCCTTTCCCTTTACCTGTTGCCCTTTGCATTTCTTTTGCTGATTTCTCTTTGTTTCTAACATTTCAAAATGTTGTGGCCCAGAACTGAGGGTCCCATCCAGTCCTACAGTGTTATGAACCATCTATGTGCTAACAACTCCCAAATTTGTATCCCTGCCTTGTATCCCTTCTCTGACCTCCCAATATGGACATTTACCTGCCTCCACAACGTCTTTGCTTGCATATTTAATAGTCCTTACAATCCTA
>NW_007129623.1:0-4670 GCF_000164805.1 Carlito syrichta
AATGTTCTCCTCAACTTTTAAAGAAAGATACTTTTTTTTCTGTTTTGGGGTTTTCAAAGGTAAACATTTTAGTTTCGTAGTCTTTGGAATATAGAAATAAATTACATAGAGCATTATAGTTACATGGTGCATTAATATAGTATGAATTCATAGCTAAACAAAATAAGATTATTATATGTATGGTTCATTATATTTTGAACTAAATATTATTTTATTTAAATAGTAAAGAACTTATAGGCTATACCTTGTATCATTCACCATAAGACATAGCAATTCTTTTATACATAGATGCCTAAAACTTATTTGATCTGAAATTTCACTTGGAATGAATTCCTATACAGGAAAAAAACTGCATTTGCAATATGTACATGGGGGGGACAAAAAAAATTACAATTATTGTTTGAAGGTCAGGCCCCTTTTAGTACAAGTTTTCTCACTAGATAAATGTCCTAGAAGCTAGCATTGTTGTGAGAAGCTGTGTTTAGCTTCAGAGAATCTTTTAGTTTTTGGAGATTCTTCCAATGTGTTTGCGCTTTTCATGATGGGTGGTTTACAAGCACACCTACCCACACTGCTCTGAGTGTTCAGCAGTTTTTGACCAAAATTAGCATGACTCCTGTGTCTCAACCTTGTTATTCACCTGATCTCACACCATGCAACTATTCTTTGTTTCCCTGAGTCAAAAAAGTTCTCAAAGAGAAATGTTTTGCATATGGAAGAGGTAAAAAAAAAAATGGCATAAGCACTAAAAGTCATCAAAATCGACAAGTTCAGAAACTGTTCTGAGTGGTGAAAAAGCATCTCAATAACAGTATTGCATCAGACAGTGAGTACTTTGAAGATGACTGAAGTTTAAGCATTTAAGATAAATACACAATATTTTATAAAATAAACTCCAATTTTTGGGGGGTCTCCCTGGTAGTAGGTTAAATTATTTCCAGATATCAATGAATATGTGCATCATAATACCATGTTGTGTTTGTAAATGGTTCAGTGTCTCAGGAGATCACTGTATAATTATGAATAACCAACTTCTATGATTCAATATCCACCATTCCTTCTCTTTAGATAGCAAAATTAATAGCATTTTAATACACAAAAAATGAAAAATATAAATCACATAAATAAAGAATATGTTATATTACAACATACACACATATAAAATTTCATTTATCATTACAAATAGAAATGATTTTTGGTCTACAGTGTGATTTTACTATGTTAAAATAGTATTACTTTTTTATTAGAAGATTACTAAAATATGTTTCACACAATGCAGAATCAGGTAAATTACAAATGATTTATATTTAAGTAATGTGAAAATATAAAGATAAAAGTGAAGCAAATATTCAAGTAAATCTGTGTGGGTTCAGAATATATGGCTAGAATCTGAATTTGGCAAAATTCTAAGGCACCTGGTAATTCCTGTTCTCTGTATAAACTCACAGATGAAGATGAGATCTCATTTATTCCACTTTTCAGTGGTATACATTCCTTGACGCTTTCTTTATTATAGTCCCATAATTCTGCTTTGGAAAAGTGAGCTTATATCCCCTTTTCTGCAAATAAGTTTGGAAAAGAGTCTGAATTACTTCTTTTATAAAGATCACCATAGAATCAATAAGTAACATTCTGGGTTCATTCTTCGCAGCAGCAGGCTCCTTTTCTGTCCTCTTACCCTACCACTTTTTACTGCACAACACTATCTGAGGTTATCACTGTAAACTTTCAGTGTCAGGTTGACCTGGCAATGCAAGGCCTTTTTCTTTCTCCCACTGTATCTGAATTTAAAATAATAATAATAATAACAATTTGCAATGATCTCTGAAAACACAGGGAAGTATTCAGACTGAGTCATATGAAGCTAGAATGAAAATAAGAAGGTACAAATGAAATTGGAAATAATTAAATCACAGAGAAGTATTTTGCTCATGGATTTACACAGAGCTCCAGATGGTGGCTTGCTATATTCATCTCCAGATTAGTTTAAAAAAGGACACGTCTTATGTCAGCCTGCACATGACTTTAATGAGTTTACCTTTTTGCTGCAAAAGGTTAGAGCTTTTAGTGCTATACTTCAGAAGCCACATATGAAAGAAGCATTATTGGATTAGGGTCTGGGAAACAACGTGACACACGCTCGGCATGTTCAGACATTAATAGTAGTCAGAAGCATCCCAGAGTTGCATGCTTCCTTGGCTAATGGTTGAAAATCAAGGGTAAGTTGTACTTGATTCCCCCTAGAAATTACTCTTCTATTACAAGATGACAACACTGCCTAGGTGAACACAATGACAAAGATCTCTAATTATCATCGTAGGCACTTCTTTAACCAAGTATTTTTACCTGTTGTCTGCAAAACCTTTTCCCAAAACTTTCTTTGTCATTTGCTTAAGAACCTTCCTTCTATTTGAAACAAGAAAAACTTTGCTTTAGATACTTTGGATCTGCAAACAAGTAATATAATTTTCACCTCCTCTGAGAAAAGGGATTTGGGGTATGACTAAAGACTGTTTGTTTGATCATGGTGTATTTATGATTGCTTGAGATTTTTAAAGAATTTTCTCCATTGTCTGCCAGCATATACACATGGCCATGAAATGTCAACTGAGAAAGAAATTGTATAGTTTTCAGTTCATTTATCAAAAGTTTTGGCCATAAATCTAGAAATACTTATAAAAGTTTATTTAGATGACTTTTATTCTTGTGTTAATGCTCACCAGTTCCCCCCTCCCCGAAGACAGCATTTCCTTTTCATAAAGTTTTATTATTTATTTATTTATTTATTTTATTTTTATTTATTTATTTATTTTTTTGAGTTGGAGTCTCACTCAGTCGCCCAGACTGGAGTGCAGTGGCCACTTCCGGCCACTGCAGCCTCGACCTGCTGGGCTCCAGCGATCCTTCCACCTCAGCCTTCCAAGTAGCCGGAATTACAGGCATATGCTACCATGCCCAGCAGATTTTTTGATTTATTGTAGAGATGAGGTCTCGCTGCCCAGGCGGGTCTTGAACCCATGGGCTCAGGCAATCCACTCACCTCAGCCTCCCAAAGGCACAGGATTACAGGCTGAGCCACCGAGCCCAGCTTATAAAGTTTTTAATTTAACTTTTCTTATAACATGTCAGATATTATCATTTTTTGCCAGAATCCCACTCCAGCTGGGTTCAGGGTCTCCTGAAAGAGGAATGGTGTCGATGTTGAAGGAAACACTTTGGACAACTGACTCTGTTGTGAGCAGGACAGATGCCATTTATTGCTAGTTAACAGTGAGCTTATATCCCCTTTTTACAGGGAAGTAGTCATAAAAAATCCTCAAAGCATGATACAATCAGTAACTAATCAATAGCTTTACAAAAAACAGAACTAGCTATTCGTACATGGTGTCCTTCAAGGAGCCACTCCGACGTGCATTCTTTTGCGCACAGATGCTTTCTCAGGAGTGTCACTGTCTGATGATCTTCAGAGCAAGCTATTCTCGTTTATCATCTATGACATTCAATTTACTGGTTATCTCTAGAAGCCCCAGAGGTGCTCCATGATGATAACCAGATTTCAAGGAATCCACAATTTTTCAGCAAATAAATCATATGATAAGTTTTAAAAGAATGTTATATACTAGACATGTTAATTTTCTCAGTCTATAAAACTTAATCTAATTATGTCTAGGAATGTTTCATCCATCTAATCCACTTTAACTTAAATTGTAAAAACAAGTCTATAAATCATCCGTACAATGATCACTACAGTCTAAGTGTTATTGAATAACATATACTCAAATCAGGCTAAGCTACTCTATAATACTAAATCTATATAGCAAAAACAACATAATATAGAAATGCTTATTTTCTTATGTTAGAGGTTCACATAAGTATTATAAATGAATTATAACTATATCCTAACATGCAAACCACAATACAAATTATAGTAACTGGGGCAAAACAACATCCTGGAAACTCTAATGAACTGCTAATCAAAAAAGCAACTCTACCAAGCAATTATCTATCCACACCTGATGTTCAAGATCTTACTCATGACTCCTTGGCAAGATCAGAGTGTTCTTACAGACGTTAAACAGAGCACTCCCTGTTCTCATTGTGAATTTTCTAACCGTAACACTAGATTAAGTGGCAGTGAGGCCTAGCACTAGGAGGTCAGGGATATAGCCAGATAGGTGAATAAGTAAAATGGAAGCAACCTTTTCTCATAAAATACCCTTTGGCTTCTATGTGTGGGGTAATGAATGACGTGAACTGGAGTTTGGTTTTTCGCCTTTAGACTGTCCAGAATTTTCTGGCTGCATCAATAACAAAAATAGAAGAAGCACAGGTTTCTGCTGCCCAGGCTCACTTGGCGGCCTGGGGTCAATAGCCCCCTGGACTTTGTCAGCAGGCAGGCCTCCATGGCTGGTTCCCATCAATTTTTAACAGCTTTATTGAGAAGATTTATTTTTTAAAATAAAATGTAAAGGCATTTCATATATTCTCACCTTAATAATACACTACCAAACTTATTTTATTATTTAGATAATTTATGGCTTAATAGAATGTCTCAGTTTTATCTAATTGTTGTGATTTGGTTAATTATTTAAACATTTCAGAAATTTTGTGATTTGAACTGATTGTAATTACTTAGTATGGTAATATTAAAATGACAGATAATTTGTTAA
>NW_007129624.1:0-811 GCF_000164805.1 Carlito syrichta
GATTATTATATGTATGGTTCATTATATTTTGAATTAAATATTATTTTGTTTAAATAGTAAAGAACTTATAGGCTATACCTTGTATCATTCACCATAAGACATAGCAATTCTTTTATACATAGATGCCTAAAACTTATTTGATCTGAAATTTCACTTGGAATGAATTCCTATGCAGGAAAAAAACTGCATTTGCAATATGTACATGGGGGGGACAAAAAAAATTACAATTATTGTTTGAAGGTCAGGCCCCTTTTAGTACAAGTTTTCTCACTAGATAAATGTCCTAGAAGCTAGCATTGTTGTGAGAAGCTGTGTTTAGCTTCAGAGAATCTTTTGGTTTTTGGAGATTCTTTCAATGTGTTTGCGCTTTTCATGATGGGTGGTTTACAAGTACACCTACCCACACTGCTCTGAGTGTTCAGCAGTTTTTGACCAAAATTAGCATGACTCCTGTGTCTCAACCTTGTTATTCACCTGATCTCACACCATGCAACTATTCTTTGTTTCCCTGAGTCAAAAAAGTTCTCAAAGAGAAATGTTTTGCATATGGAAGAGGTAAAAAAAAAATGGCATAAGCACTAAAAGTCATCAAAATCGACAAGTTCAGAAACTGTTCTGAGTGGTGAAAAAGCATCTCAATAACAGTATTGCATCAGACAGTGAGTACTTTGAAGATGACTGAAGTTTAAGCATTTAAGAATAAATACACAATATTTTATAAATAAACTCCAATTTTTGGGGGGTCTCCCTGGTAGTAGGTTAAATTATTTCCAGATATCAATGAATATGTGCATCATAATACCATGTTGTG
>NW_007129625.1:0-4778 GCF_000164805.1 Carlito syrichta
GCATTATAATAACTAAATTATAATGACTAGATGATAACTTTTTTGAGCACAGAGAATAACCATGCCTCTACTTCCCACGGAATAACCCAAACTTAACACCAAACCTTGATTTGGAGGGGCTCAACAAATATTGTGTTCATACATAAAAGGAAAACTTTGGTGAGTCACTTGCTTCCACTTTCCACTTCTGTAAGTTCCTTGAAACAATAATGTGGTACTTAGGGAAAAAGAAAAAGAGGAAAGAAACAAAGTCAATCGCACATTTCTGGTGGAGAGCTGCCAACCAGCCTTGGGCACACTGAGCCACCCTTTGCTCTTGTAGGCCTGTGTTTTCCTCTGCAGCTCACAAGTTTCTCAACTCCTGCCAGGCTCTTGCCCTCAATGGCGGTGGCCAGTGTCCTTTGCTGCCCAGGAGGGCCCTGAGTTGTCAGAAGTCTAATCACTTGATAATCTTCAGGAAAATCATGTTACTTGCAGAGGCCTATAGAAACAGTAACGTGCCGCCCCTGGAAGGGGCAGTCAAGTCAAATTTAAGTATTTTTACTGCTTTGCCACCCCAACTGATACTAGAAAATGTCTGGTGCACTCCTGTCCTGTCATTAATGAAATTCAATAAGTATAAATTAATGAAATAGAGTATTTCACAAGAAAGTGTGTGTTCCCAGAGGAAATTATATTTTATTATTATTATCTCCTTCCTTCCTTCCTTCCTCTTTCTTTCTTTCTTTCTTTCTTTCTTTCCTTCCTTCCTTCCTTCCTTCCTTCCTTCCTTCTTTCTTTCTTTCTTTCTTTTTCTTTCTTTCTTTCTTTCAATTCTAAGTTTCACTGAGTCTGCAGTGCAGTCACATGCTCAAGATTACCACAGCCCCTCCCTGCTGGGATCAGGTGATCTTCCTCCTCTGCCTTCCAAGTAGCTGGATCTACAGGGTGCACCACCATACCCAGCTAATTTTTTTTAATTTAATATAGAAATGAGTTCTTACCAAGTTGTCCAGACTGATCTCAAACCCTGGACTCAGGCATCCCCCTTGCTTCTGCCTCCCAAAGTGCTGGAATTATAAGCGTAAGCCACTCACTGCACCTTGCAGAAATTGTGTTTTAAAAGTTAATGGAGCCAGTCTCGGTGGCTCAGCCTGTAATCCCGTGCCTTTGGGAGGCTGAGGTGAGTGGATTGCCTGAGCCTGCGGGTTCAAGACCCGCCTGGGCAGCAAGACCTCATCTCTACAATAAATTAAAAAAAATCAGCCGGGCTTGGTAGCGCAGGCCTGTAATTTCGGCTACTCGGAAGGCTGAGGTGGAAGGATCGCCAGAGCCCAGCAGGCGAGGGTGCGGTGGCCGGGAGCAGCTACTGCACTCCAGTCTGGGCTACTGAGTGAGACTTCAACTCAAAAAAAAAAAAGTTAATGGTAAACTTCGAGAAGAATTTTTTTCTGGAAAATAATGGTGAAGAAACCATTTTCACCTTGAATACACTTGGAGAAACATAAATTAGACAATTTGTCTCAGGCTATATTCTAGATTTTGCTCCAAGAGGACTCAGAGTATATTACTGTCATGTAAGATTTGACAGCAATCTAATGTTCTCAGAAAACCGAATGGAGAGCACTCCATGATGGACCTTACTTTCAGAGCCAAGTCACTTTAACCAAGAGCATTTTCCAATGTAAATGATCAGAAGAGTAGTTGCTAGATTTATGGCACCTGATGTCTGTCTTGAGATGTTATACTCTGGCTATTTTGGAAAGCTACAGTTAAATCAAATATAATTGAATATTAAATTATAAATGTTTGCCAATTGATCACTTTAAAACAAGAATAGAACCACATCAGAATCTGGATAAAAATATTCTCTATCAAGCACATGTTCTTCCTTTGAACAAAAAAAAAGAATGTAAACTTGAAATATAATTTAACCTGTTGAATTTAGAAATGGAATATGGGGAAATATTGGCTTAGTTTAATAAGTGATTATGAACTCTGAAGTCAGAAACAACTGGATTAAAACTTTTACATTGTCACTTCTTAGTTTTGTAAATTTGAGCAGATTAATTTTCATGAAATGGAGATTTTTTCATGGAAAAGAGACAACCCACAACATCTTATTTAGTTTGTTGAGGATTGAATAATATATTTCATGTAATGTGTTAAACACATGTCTGTGAACTAAGAGCTCAACATGTGTTAGCGATTATGAGTTATTATGTGATCTGCATGCTTTTTTGCACAAAGCATGTCCAAAGCTTCCAGGTGCACAATGGTAGCATACTTAACACTGGGCTTGTACCCCTGTAGTTTCTTTCCTATCAGAATTTGCTTCTTCTTAGAATCTGCTCAGAAGCTCCACCTAATATTGTCTCCATGGCTCTTCTTTTCACCTTCTTTCTCAAGGACCATCACTTTCAATCGCTTAGTCATTCTCCAGACATGTTAATATTGCATTGATCAGATTACAACCCATCTGACAGCCTTGGAAGACATCTCTGAAGTGACTTTGTAACTACAGGTCGATCCATTACATGATGAATCTACACTCAATGCTAAGAAGCAATTTACTTTTCTCTTCTCAAGGTCTTGAAGAGAACCTCACTAGAGTTCCCAAATACATTACTTGTAACAGACATTACTTGCGATGTCAATTTCTCACAATTGTAGTTCAAAATATCAGATTTCTGAGAGCTTTCTTCCATTAGCTCTAAGATATTAATTTCTTATCCATAGAGTCATGAGTTAAATATAAATATAGATATAAACAGATTTTTAAAATATGAAAAAAATTAATTTTTATTTGTAGAAAGTGAATACACATGAAACCAATGTACTTTGCTCATCCAAATTCTTAAATAAGTCATATTCTTAATTAAAATGCAATATTAGCATACATAATCTATTTTATATGTTAACATACAGTTGTTAAAATGGCTTATTAAGTGTTTCACTCACATTTTAGGTTATAAATTTGGAAATCACCAACATAGTTAAATTTGTGAAAAAAATTCTTAAATAAGCAAAGTATTTTCTTATTATATAGATCTCTCTCTATATAAATATGTATCTATCTGTCTATTTATCTATCTACCTATCTGCCCGTGTGTGTGGTTTTGTGTGTATATATATTACTCAAGGTTCTTTAGAGTAACAGAACTGATAGGATATGTGTGTGTGTGTGTGTGTGTGTGTGTGTGTGTGTGTGTGTGTGTGTTTACATATATATGGAGAGGAGAATGGGAGACACAGAGAAAGGGAGGGTGGGGGAAGGAAGAGAGAGACTTTGAGGAGTTGGCTCATGGAATTTTTCTGGCTGGCATGTCAGGAATCTGCACTGTCAACTGCTGCCAATCCAGGGAAGACTTAACGCTGCATCTCAGTCTGGAAGCAGATTTTTTTTTCTTTTTTGGAGGACCTCAGTCTTAAACTGATTGGATGAAGTCCAACCACATTATAGGGAGAAATCTGCTTTACCAAAGTCTCCTGATTTAAACATTAATGTCAGCTAAAAAATTACAGCAACCTCTAAACTGGTGTTGGACCCAAAAGTGATTACCATAGCCTAGCAAAGTTGACACATTAAATCAGCTGCAATTACACACACACATATATGTATGAGGAGGGTCCCCTTAAAAAGGGATTATCTTTTTGAGAGTTGGCTTCTTGTAAAGCAGGTTTCCTCCACTAGGTAAATGTTCCTGTTAGTGTTGTAGTGAGAGGCTATATTTGGCTTCAGTGAATTTTTTTTGGAGATTCTTTCAATGCATTTTCCCACTTAATGATGAGTGATTTAGGAGTGCACCTGGCCACCCTATGCTGAGTATTCTCCAGTTCTTGGCCAAACATGCCCCACCCTCCCTATTCACCTGATCTCACCCTGAACAACTTCTGTTTTGTTTCACCAATGATAAAAGTCCTCAAAGAGAAATGTTTTGCTGATATGGAAGCAGTGAAACAAAAAACAGCATAAACACTAAAAGGCATCAAAATTGGCAAGTTTAAAAATTGTTTCAAGCAGTGGAAGAAGTATCTTATAGGAGTATTGTATCAAACAGACAGTACTTTAATGGTGACTGAAGTTTAAACATGTAAGAATAAATACACAATTTTTAAATAAACAGATTCCAGTTTGTTGGGGTCCCTCTCACATGTATGCATTGTCTTACATATTTGGCAGGTTTTCTGTTTCCCTTGGTTATTACTGAAACTAATTAAGACAATCATATCAAATCAGCATAAATACTATGTCAGTAAACTTAAATTAATTAGTTTTTTTGTTATTTATAAACTGTATCTTATTTTGAAACATTGAAATTTAATGTAAAATTAAGTCATTTCAGCAAGTACAGATAACATGTAATGAGTAAAAGACATCCTTTTATTTCTGGATAAAAAAATTCAAAGAGACAAGGCAGAGAAATACCCCCTCCAAAACTTAGAAGCAACAACAGACAGCCAATGAGGACATGGGAGGGGAAGAAACTGTTCCTAATCTCTTGCCTGCCCTGTGGAGATGATGACTTCTTAAACACATGTCAGTCATTAGCCCACAGGGCAGGACCTATTGAGATTAGCTCATTAAGTATGAATTTGATTTCAGTTTGATAGTTAATTTCTCAATATTGCCTGTGTGAGTTTACACTGGAGTCAGAGAAATATATTTAAGTATCAGAAGAATGCAACTAAATACCTTACAAGGTATTCCTAAACTGTAAGGAAATTAGGAGCTATCTCTAAATGTATATGTATTCTTTGACTCATTTATTTATTCAGCAAATAACTGTGAGCATCTA
>NW_007129626.1:0-796 GCF_000164805.1 Carlito syrichta
TCAAACAGACAGTACTTTAATGTGACTGAAGTTTAAACATGTAAGAATAAATACACAATTTTAAATAAACAGATTCCAGTTTGTTGGGGTCCCTCTCACATGTATGCATGTCTTACATATTTGGCAGGTTTTCTGTTTCCCTTGGTTATTACTGAAACTAATTAAGACAATCATATCAAATCAGCATAAATACTATGTCAGTAAACTTAAATTAATTAGTTTTTTTGTTATTTATAAACTGTATCTTATTTTGAAACATTGAAATTTAATGTAAAATTAAGTCATTTCAGCAAGTACAGATAACATGTAATGAGTAAAAGACATCCTTTTATTTCTGGATAAAAAAATTCAAAGAGACAAGGCAGAGAAATACCCCCTCCAAAACTTAGAAGCAACAACAGACAGCCAATGAGGACATGGGAGGGGAAGAAACTGTTCCTAATCTCTTGCCTGCCCTGTGGAGATGATGACTTCTTAAACACATGTCAGTCATTAGCCCACAGGGCAGGACCTATTGAGATTAGCTCATTAAGTATGAATTTGATTTCAGCTTGATAGTTAATTTCTCAATATTGCCTGTGTGAGTTTACACTGGAGTCAGAGAAATATATTTAAGTATCAGAAGAATGCAACTAAATACCTTACAAGGTATTCCTAAACTGTAAGGAAATTAGGAAGCTATCTCTAAATGTATATGTATTCTTTGACTCATTTATTTATTCAGCAAATAACTGTGAGCATCTACAATGTTTCTCACACTGATCCAGGTCCTGAGAAAACTGTGACAATTTAGACA
>NW_007129627.1:0-605 GCF_000164805.1 Carlito syrichta
AATACCCCCTCCAAAACTTAGAAGCAACAACAGTCAGACAATGAGGACATGGCAGGGGAGGAAACTGTTCCTAATCTCTTGCCTGCCCTGTGGAGATGATGACTTCTTAAACACATGTCAGTCATTAGCCCACAGGGCAGGACCTGTTGAGATTAGCTCATTAAGTATGAATTTGATTTCAGCTTGATAGTTAATTTCTCAATATTGCCTGTGTGAGTTAACACTGGAGTCAGAGAAATATATTTAAGTATCAGAAGAATGCAACTAAATACCTTACAAGGTATTCCTAAACTGTAAGGAAATTAGGAAGGTATCTCTAAATGTATATGTATTCTTTGACTCATTTATTTATTCAGCAAATAAACTGTGAGCATCTACAATGTTTCTCACACTGATCTAGGTCCTGAGAAAACTGTGACAATTTAGACAAGAAAGGTTCTTAATTTTGTTAAGCTTTTATATCTGAAGCAGAGGGAGAAAAACATCAGCAAACAAGTAAAAGAATCAGTAATGAAGGCTGTGCAGAGAATTCAAATGCAGTGAGAAGATACTGCCGGGGAGGGTATTTCAGATTGAGTAGTCAGGAAGGGCCTCAGCGAAAGTGA
>NW_007129628.1:0-678 GCF_000164805.1 Carlito syrichta
CTTTAGCGGTACCCAGCATTTGTTGCTCCAGCTTTTGTGCTCTAGTGCCCAAAGTTTAGTACCAAGAATTTTGAAGAGGGAGACGGGGGCAGAGCCTTTGGTGAACCATGTCAGAAGATTTGCACTGTACTGAAATAGCATAATAAGCCTTAGGTGTTGGGAGCCAACATCTATAGCTACATGACTGAGGCCTATAAAGGCCCATCTGGAAGAATGCCTCTGACATAGGATATCAGTAACACCTACAATATTGGTGTGTAAATAGTGACCAGTGTGCATATATGGCAACAAAACTTACAATATTAAGATATAAAACTTTAAGTAAATCTCACTATGCCTGATGGAAAGTGCACAGCAGAATTATTTTATGTTTTTGTCTTTCTAAGTTGTACTTCTTTTTAGAATATTTCTAAACTTCTATTTCCTGGTAAACTGGTTAGTCAGCCTTTATTCCCGCAAGCAGTTTTTCTTAGGGTTAAGATTAGACGTTAAAATCATTGTAATAGTTCTGTTTACTTGCCTCTCGCCAGGCAGAACGTTTCTAGTTTCATTACGTACTGAAACTCTTAGTTTGCCTCTGCCCCCTGGCCATCGTCATGGCAACCGTGCAGTTCATTATCCAAGAGCATGACAGCTACAAATTGATTTTTAGAAAAGACTTGTTAGGACAAAATATAT
>NW_007129629.1:0-765 GCF_000164805.1 Carlito syrichta
GACACAGCCTCTGGGGCTAGTGGCAATGTTCTATTTCTCCCATTTATTATATATGCAAATTATATCATGGATTATTTTAAAAAGAAAGAAAAATAATGCTTCTTAATTTCAATAGTCTTCAACTATAAGAATATAAGAATACATGATCTACAATGCATTATGCAAATGCCTAAATGCAAACATAGATTCAATATTTTAAAGCAGTTTCTGATGTGAACGTAAAATGAGCAGATGTGGTTAACTTAAGGACTGTATCAAAGTACACATTAAGCTGAAATACACCGCTACTTGATTTTTCTTTATTTTATTTATTTATATTTATTTGTTATAGAGATGTGGGGTATAATTCAGGGTTAGGTATATAAACATTGATCATGCAGGTACACTTGTTGATGAGGTATGCCCCTCCCTCCCTCCCCTAGCAGTAACGTCTTCCTGCTTCTTGTCCCCAAACCAGGTTGTGTATCAGGAAAATGGTGTCTGCACTGTAACTATTTGAGAAGTTTATGATTAAGAGATGATTTAACAGGTTAAAAATCAGATTTAATTTACAGTGACAGCCCTGGAAAATTTCAGAAAATACTTCACATAAAGCCAAGCAGATTTGAATTCTGAAAATGCATGTGAGATTCGGGCAATTTTTCAATTATTATTTAGCCTATTGAATATCAAGTAGGAAATGACTTTCTATTCATGCTACCTGTGAGACTTAGAAAAGCGTCTTCATCTCCGTCAGAAGATGCACTTGAGATTTGCATGCCTTTC
>NW_007129630.1:0-747 GCF_000164805.1 Carlito syrichta
TTTTTTTCTCAGAGCACTCTGTCTGAGCTATGGTGACTTAAGTGAACTTTATCACCTTCTAGGGTTTCAACACTCTCACCTCTCAGGGAATCTCCTTTAGTAAGTTAATATTTCCACTTAATATTTCAGCTTGCTTTCCTCGCCCAAACTGACTCACCTTGTTCCACTTTTATTTGTTCAGAACATGTCACCTTTTGAGATACTCAATTCACTGCTTATTGGTATGTGTCTTGTGTGATCTGTACCCTCCCTCTAGATTGCAATAACTAAGAGGATAGGAATCCTTGTTTTTTCCATATTATTCAGTTGCATAGAACACTGTGTGGCACATAATAGGTGCTCAATAATTTTTTGCTGGGTAAGTAAATGAAAGAATAATGGCTGTAAGGCCTATGGGCTGCAGCAGTGGAGAAATTGAATTTTATTTTACAGGTAGGGAAAGAATTTGAGCAAAGCAAACTTGGGGTGGAGTGGGGAAGGGATCATGCATTAGCTCCAAGCACAATAGGATTGTAAGGACTATTAAATATGCAAGCAAAGACGTTGTGGAGGCAGGTAAATGTCCATATTGGGAGGTCAGAGAAGGGATACAAGGCAGGGATACAAATTTGGGAGTTGTTAGCACATAGATGGTTCATAACACTGTAGGACTGGATGGGACCCTCAGTTCTGGGCCACAACATTTTGAAATGTTAGAAACAAAGAGAAATCAGCAAAAGAAATGCAAAGGGCAACAGGTAAAGGGAA
>NW_007129631.1:0-714 GCF_000164805.1 Carlito syrichta
AAGAGAGATAATTTGACTACCTCTTTTCCTAAGTGGATGCCCCTGATTGCCTTCTCTTCTCTGATCACTCTAGCCAGGACTTCCAATATTATATTGAACAGGAGCGGTGAGAGTGGGCATCCTTGTCTTGTTCCAGTTTTCAGGGGAATGGTTCCAACTTTTGTTCATTTAGGAGTATGCTGGCTGTGGGTTTCTCATAGATGGCTTTTACTATTTTGAGGTATGTTTCCTGTATGCCTAGATATTCGAGGGTTTTTATCAAGATGGGGTGCTGGATTTTATCAAAAGCTTTTTCTGCATCTAATGATATAATCATGCGGTTTTTGTTTTGACATCTGTTGATTTATTTAATTACATTTATTGTTTTGCAGATGTTGAACCAGCCTTGTGTCCCAGGGATGAAGCCTACTTGGTAATAATGGATGATTTTTGAGGTGTGTTGTTGAATCCGGTTTGCTAGGATCTTGTTGAGAATTTTAGCGTCTATGTTCATCAAGGATATTGGCCTGTAGTTCTCTTTTTTTGTTGGATCTTTACCAGGCTTGGGTATCAATGTGATGTTAGCTTCATAAAATGATTTGGGGGAGGGTTCCATTTTTCTCAATCACCTGAAATAGCTTCAGTAGGATTGGAATCAGTTCCTCCTTAAATGTCTTGTAGAATTCTGCTGGAAAGCCATCTGGTCCGGGGCTTTTTTTGTAGTAGTTTTCTTAT
>NW_007129632.1:0-1109 GCF_000164805.1 Carlito syrichta
CCCTGATTGCCTTCTCTTCTCTGATCACTCTAGCCAGGACTTCCAATATTATATTGAACAGGAGGGGTGAGAGTGGGCATCCTTGTCTTGTTCCAGTTTTCAGGGGAATGGTTCCAACTTTTGTTCATTTAGGAGTATGCTGGCTGTGGGTTTCTCATAGATGGCTTTTACTATTTTGAGGTATGTTTCCTGTATGCCTAGATATTCGAGGGTTTTTATCAAGATGGGGTGCTGGATTTTATCAAAAGCTTTTTCTGCATCTAATGATATAATCATGCGGTTTTTGTTTTGACATCTGTTGATTTATTTAATTACATTTATTGTTTTGCAGATGTTGAACCAGCCTTGTGTCCCAGGGATGAAGCCTACTTGGTAATAATGGATGATTTTTGAGGTGTGTTGTTGAATCCGGTTTGCTAGGATCTTGTTGAGAATTTTAGCGTCTATGTTCATCAAGGATATTGGCCTGTAGTTCTCTTTTTTTGTTGGATCTTTACCAGGCTTGGGTATCAATGTGATGTTAGCTTCATAAAATGAGTTGGGGAGGGTTCCATCTTTCTCAATCACCTGAAATAGCTTCAGTAGGATTGGAATCAGTTCCTCCTTAAATGTCTTGTCGAATTCTGCTGGAAAGTCATCTGGTCCGGGGCTTTTTTTTGTAGGTAGTTTTCTTATTACATAGTCAATTTCCTTGATTGTTATTGGTCTATTTAGGGTCTCAATTTCCTCTTGTTTCAACCTAGGCAGGTTGTGTGATGACAGAAAGTTCTCCATTTCCTTGAGGTTTTCAAGTTTGTTTCCATACAAGTGTATATAGTAGTCTCTGATGATCTTTTGTATTTCTTTAGGGTCAGATGTGACTTCATCTTTTGTGTTTCTGATTGTGCTTATTTGGGTTTTTTCTTTCTTTTTCTTGGTCAGTCTAGCTAGGGGACCATCAATCTTGTTTATCCTTTTGAAGAGCCAGCTTTTTGCTTCATTGATTTTTTGTATTGTCTTTTTGTCTTCTATGTCCTGGATTTGAGCTTTTATTTTGGCGATCTGGATTCCTCTGGTGAAATTAGGGTTTTTGTGATCTTGCTTTTCCAGTTTCCTTAGGTGGCTTGTTA
>NW_007129633.1:0-782 GCF_000164805.1 Carlito syrichta
AATAATGGATGATTTTTGAGATGTGTTGTTGAATCCGGTTTGCTAGGATCTTGTTGAGAATTTTAGCGTCTATGTTCATCAAGGATATTGGCCTGTAGTTCTCTTTTTTTGTTGGATCTTTACCAGGCTTGGGTATCAATGTGATGTTAGCTTCATAAAATGAGTTGGGGAGGGTTCCATCTTTCTCAATCACCTGAAATAGCTTCAGTAGGATTGGAATCAGTTCCTCCTTAAATGTCTTGTCGAATTCTGCTGGAAAGTCATCTGGTCCGGGGCTTTTTTTTGTAGGTAGTTTTCTTATTACATAGTCAATTTCCTTGATTGTTATTGGTCTATTTAGGGTCTCAATTTCCTCTTGTTTCAACCTAGGCAGGTTGTGTGATGACAGAAAGTTCTCCATTTCCTTGAGGTTTTCAAGTTTGTTTCCATACAAGTGTATATAGTAGTCTCTGATGATCTTTTGTATTTCTTTAGGGTCAGATGTGACTTCATCTTTTGTGTTTCTGATTGTGCTTATTTGGGTTTTTTCTTTCTTTTTCTTGGTCAGTCTAGCTAGGGGACCATCAATCTTGTTTATCCTTTTGAAGAGCCAGCTTTTTGCTTCATTGATTTTTTGTATTGTCTTTTTGTCTTCTATGTCCTGGATTTGAGCTTTTATTTTGGCGATCTGGATTCCTCTGGTGAAATTAGGGTTTTTGTGATCTTGCTTTTCCAGTTTCCTTAGGTGGCTTGTTAGGCTATTAATTTGTGCTCCTTCCATTTTCTTCATGTGTGTTTGTAGG
>NW_007129634.1:0-4249 GCF_000164805.1 Carlito syrichta
AAAAAAAATTTTTTAAATTAAACTGCCATGAAAACTGCTTTGCCCCAAAATTGGGTCCCAGTCTTTATTGGACTGCCTACTGGGCAAATGAAGTTTAGTCATGCAAACAAGATCCAATTTTTTCAGAAATATAACTTGAATGTGAGTGTCTTTTGAAAAGTGGTGAGTTTGTTGCTGCTTCATGGCTGAAGTTTGGAGGCAAAGGTTGCTAAATCTTTGTGTGTATTATATGTATGTTTGAATGTGTTTGCATGTATATGCATATTATGTGTTTTGTCCAGCATGCTACCAAACTGGCTTCTAAGTAAATGAGTACTCATAAAGTAAATAAATAAATCTAAATGTTTTCAAAGTTCATGTGACTTTAATGATCTTTGGTAAATAAAATGAGTTTAAATGAGTTTAAAATTATTGATAAAATGAAAAGTGTCTTTGGAATTGTCAGTATACTTTTTAATCTGGGTTTACTAATTAAGTAAGTTTTGCATTTGCTTTTGTTGCATAGTTTAAAGTATCAGGATTTGACATGAAATTTATAAGACTATAAACCTAGTCCAAATCAGAATGATCTTTATTTGTATAAATGTTGTTGTTACAAGTATAACTAATTTACAATTGTTGGTTTAAAAAAATCTAAACTTTCTGAATTATTGGTAAAAGTTCATGTATTTAACTTTAAGGTTCTACCTTAGATAACATCTGATGTTCACAGGCTTTGAAAGTGATTAACCAGGAGATAACTTAAAATCATGGCTGACCCAAGATCTCAGTTTCCATAAATAATTAAGCAAACTATTATGAATAAATATATTCAGAGAGGCCACCTGAAGATGGCGACCACATAGGTGGATCCCTGAGATTCTCCAAACGAAAGTTTCCCAAAAAGACTATTACTTTTCTTCCTGCACCCCCCCCGCCCACCTCCAGCTGCACTGGTACAAGGCTTGGGGACTTTTGGTCCCATGCAGGGCCAGACATTGCAGCTGGACCACGGCTGCTCCACTATATGTGATTCTGGCTGGCTGCGGAATTCCAAATCCCAGATCCCAGCTCCATCCCTGATCACATCATTGTGACCAGCACCCAGCGTGAAGCTGCCGGTGATGCAGGGAGGCTCTGAGTACCCACCCCTTAGAAATGCCAGTCCCATTTCTGGCTAAAGTGCCCTGGGAGAGACCCAGAGACACCACCTGCCCTCTGGAGCTTTGTATATCAGAAGCCCCAGACCCACCCTGGCTGAGGCACTCAGCATGTGCGACCACAAGCCTATGTAAGGGGGCAGAACTCCAAGCTGGTGTAAGGTGCCAATTGCAGGCTTCCAGCTCCATAGGAGGGAACGCCAGACCCTCTACTACACCCCAGCCAGCTGGAGGCACCCCAGATCCAGCGCCCAGCTGTGCAGCTGGTCCTGCCTAGAGACCCACAGGAGCGCCCCTAAAAGTGAAAGTAAAACCACTATCTCCACCAATTTCAAGGCATATTTACATCACATCACCCCGCCCACCTATCAGAGCCTCCACCTCGGTTCCCACGGTGACGTCATTAACAGGAGACAAAGCCCCTCCCCTACACTGAATAGAGACTAGTGTCACAGATCTCCCAGGCAACAAGCTAACAGCCTGCAACAGAAAAAGAGGAGAGAGGCTGGAGAATAGATCTCAGGAACTTGATCCACTAAGGGACAAGAGAGAAAATCTACACAAATGAAGAAAAATCAAAAGAAGAATATGGGTCTCTTCCAGACTCCTGGGAGAGCAGACAATTAGAAAACTGGCTTTGGAATGCAGACAATGAAGAATCCCCCCCCCCAGAATGAATGGTCTCAAAATACAACTCAAAATACAACCCTAGACATCAAGACATTAATGGAGAGATAAAAAAGAAATGAGGAGACTCAAGAAGAAACTAGAAAGGAGCTGATATCTGAGATAACAGTAATAAAGAATACTGTGAATGAAATAAACAATAAACTGATAAGCATGGAAAGAAGACTTACCCAGGCAGAAGAAAGAATCTCAGAGCTTGAGGCCCAAAATATAGAAATATCCCAAACTCTCAAAAACACAGAAAACAAGCTCAAAAGGACCAAAAAAAAAAAAAAACCTTCAAGAGATGAGAGATTGCCTCAAGAGGCCTAACCTAAGAGTAATTGGTCTGCCTGAGGCAGAAATAGAGACCGAGACCACATTGGTACAAACTTCCCATGAGATCATTCAAGAAAACTTCCCTTATCTAATCAATGATGCAAAAACTCAAGCACAAGAGATCCAGAGAACCCCTGAACACAGCAAATGAGAAAACCAATTCCTAGACACATAATATTTCGCCTAAACAAAGTAGGCATAAAAGAAAAAAATCCTAAAGGCAGCAAGAGAAAAAGGTCAGATTACCTATCATGGAAAACCAATTTGAATAGCAGCAGATCTATCTACAGACACCCTGCAGGCTAGGAGAACTTGGAGCCCTATCTTCAAAGTCTTAAAAGATAAATAATTTCAACCAAGAATAACCTACCCTGCCAGATTAAGCTTCATCAGGAAGGGAGAATTAAAATCTTTCCCAGATATCCAATCCCTAAGAGCTTACACTGCCACCAAACCACCTCTACATGAAACACTTAAGAAAGTACTAAACACAGAAGAAAAGGGGAAAAAAAGAGCAACATTTTTCATAAGAGTACAGGAAAAAGAATAAAATACATATGAATCAACCCCCAAAACAAAAGAAAGACAATAAACCAAGTGGAAGAATAACTCTAAAAGAACTGTATGTTAGGGCTGAACTCTCACATTTCAATAATTAGCCTGAATGTGAATGGACTAAATGCAACAATGAAAAGACATAGAATGGCAAATTGGATAAAACATCACCAGGCAACAATATACTGCCTTCAAGAGACCCATCTCACTAGAAAGGACATACACAGACTCAAAGTAAGAGGATGGGAAACAAATTTCCAGGCGAATGGAACACAAAAGAAAGGAGGAGTCATGCTCCTAATTGCAGAAAAAAATACCATTTAAGCTATCAAAAATTTAAAAAGACACAGAGGGCCACTACATAATGATAAAAGACTCCCTCCATCAACAAGAAATATCTATCCTAAACATATATGCACCTAACATAGGTGCACCAACTTTTATAAAGCAACTCCTAGGAAAACTAAAGAAAGATATTGACTCTAACACCATCATAACTGGGGACTTTAATACCCCACTCACAACCCTAGACAGATCATCAGGAAAAAAAATCAGCAATGAGATTCGGAACCTCAATGTGACTCTGGACCAAATGGACTTAATTGATACCTACAGAACACTCCATCCAAAGACCAGAGAATACACATTCTACTCATCACCGCATGGGATGTATTCTAAGATCAACCACATTATCAGCCATAACTCAAGCATAAGCAAATTTTAAAAGACCGAAATTCTACCATGCACCTTCTCGGACTAAAAATAAACATTGACACCAACAAGGTCCCCACAAAACCCACAAATACATGGACAATAAACAGCATGATGCTAAAAAACTCCTGAATCAATGATGAAATCAAAACAAAGATCAAAAGATACCTGGAAACAAATGAAAATGAAGAAACATCTTACCAAAATATCTGGGATGCCTTAAAAGCTGTAGTAAGAGGGGAATTTATATCCCTACAAACACACATGAAGAAAATGGAAGGAGCACAAATTAATAGCCTAACAAGTCACCTAAGGAAGCTGGAAAAGCAAGATCACAAAAACCCTAATTTCACCAGAGGAATCCAGATCACCAAAATAAAAGCTCAAATCCAGGACATAGAAGACAAAAAGACAATACAAAAAATCAATGAAACAAAAAGCTGGCTCTTCAAAAGGATAAACAAGATCGATGGTCCCCTAGCTAGACTGACCAAGAAAAAGAAAGAAAAAACCCAAATAAGCACAATCAGAAACACAAAAGATGAAGTCACATCTGACCCTAAAGAAATACAAAAGATCGTCAGAGACTACTATGTACACTTGTATGGAAACAAACTTGAAAACCTCAAGGAAATGGAGAACTTTCTGTCATCACACAACCTGCCTAGGTTGAAACAAGAGGAAATTGAGACCCTAAATAGACCAATAACAATCAAGGAAATTGACTATGTAATAAGAAAACTACCTACAAAAAAAAGCCCCGGACCAGATGGCTTTCCAGCAGAATTCTACAAGACATTTAAAGGAGGAACTGATTCCAATCCTACTGAAGCTATTTC
>NW_007129634.1:4632-10790 GCF_000164805.1 Carlito syrichta
AAAACCATCTATGAGCAACCCACAGCCAGCATACTCCTAAATGGACAAAAGTTGGAACCATTTCCCCTGAAAACTGGAACAAGACAAGAATGCCCACTCTCACCCCTCCTGTTCAATATAATATTGGAAGTCCTGGCTAGGGTGATCAGAGAAGAGAAGGCAATCAGGGGCATCCACATAGGAAAAGAGGTAGTTAAATTATCTCTCTTTACAGATGACATGATCGTATACCTTGAAAACCCAAGAGAATCTGTCAAAAACCTCTTTACACTGATAAAGGCCTTCGGCAAAGTCTCAGAATATAAAATAAATGTGCAAAAGACAATCGCATTCCTTTACACTAATAATAAACAGAAACCCAAATAAGAAGCACAATTCCATTCACAATAGCCACAAAAAAAAATGAAATACCTTGGCATCTTCCTAACCAGAGACATGAAAGACCTTTACAATGAACACTACAAAATTCTGCCCAAAGAAATCAAAGATGACACAAACAAGTAGAAAAATATCTCATGCTCATTGATTGGAAGAATCAACATTGTGAAGATGTCCATCTTACCTAAGGCAATCTACAGATTCAATGCAATACCTATCAAATTACCAGCAACATTCTTCTCAGACCTAGAAAAAACAACACAGGAATTCATATGGAAACACAAACAACCAAGAATAGCCAGAACAATCCTCAGCAAAAAAAAAAAAAACAAAGCAGGTGGTATCACATTACCAGACTTCAAACTTTACTATAAAGCTACAATCATCAAAAAAGCTTGGTATTGGTATAGGAACAGGCATATAGACCAATGGAATAGAATTGAGATTCCAGAGGCAAGACCTCAATTTCTCAACCAACTCATCTTCAACAAAGCCTCCACCACCTACCACTGGGGAGAGGAAAACCTATTCAGTAAATGGTGCTGGGAAAACTGGCTGACCACATGCAGAAGATTGAAACAGGACCCCTATCTATCCCCATACACAAAAATTAACACCAAATAGATCAGGGATCTACATATAAAACCTCAAACCATAAGAACCTTAGAAAATGAAGGACATACCCTCATGGAAATTGGAACTGGCATTCAATTCCTGAACAAAACTCGAAACTCACAGCCATAAGGGATAAGATAGACAAGTGGGACCTTATTAAACTGACAAGCTTCTGCAAAGCCAAAGAAACCATCAAGAGAGCAGGAAGACAGACTGGGAAAAAGTATTTGCCCTCTCCAGGTCTGACAAAGGCTTAACATCCTGGATCTACAAGGAACTCAAACGTGCTGAAAAGAAAAAAACAAACAACCCCATTATAAAGTGGGCAAAAGATATGAACAGACACTTCACAAAGGAAGACATCCAAGTAGCCAACAGACACATGAAGAAATGCTCAACCTCATTAATCATCAGGAAGATGCAAATCAAAACCACACTGAGATACCACCTAACTCCAGTCAGACTGGCAATTATCAACAACTCAAAAAATAACAGCTGCTGGAGAAGATGTGGTGAAAAGGGAACACTTCTACACTGTTGGTGGGAGTGTAAACTAGTGCAACCTCTGTGGAAAGCAGTGTGGTGATTCCTAAAAGCTCTAAAGATCAACCTCCCATATGACCCTGTAATCCCCCTACTGGGAATATGCCCTGAAGAACTCAAATCACTCTATAAAAAAGATACCTGCATGCGAATGTTTATTGCAGTATTGTTCACAATAGCAAGAACCTGGAACCAACTATGCTGTCCATCAAAAGAGGACTGGATAAAGAAAATGTTGTACATATATACGATGGAATACTGTGAAGCCATAAAAAAGAACAAAATCATGAATTTTGCAGCAACCTGGATGGAGCTAGAGTCTATAATACTAAGTGACCTCTCACAGAAACAAAGATCTGAGTACCACATAGTCTCACTCATATAGTGGACCTTGATCATCCAATGCACTACTATAAAAAAAATGACTGACGGTGTTGGGAAACTATGGGGGGGAAATGGGACTAATGGTAGTTAACATCTGTCTGGAGACGGGGAGACACCAGTTATCAACAAGGGGGCCTGAATGAAGCATATTTGTATACCTAACCCTTAACTATACCCCACAATATCAAACTTAAAAATATCGATTAAAAAATAATAAATAAATAAATAAATTCAGTAAACATGAATAAAATAATACTTGTGAATAAGCTCTTCATGTAATTTAAAAATCTTAGCATTGTTTTAAAAGCTCATTAAATGTCTGAGTTACTTTCAATTAAGAAAGAGTTATAATATGGAAAAAATATTTCTAACATTATGTAAAGGATCATATCTATAAAATACTAATATCTAACAGAGAGGTCAGACTTTCTTGTTTCCTAGGTTTTTCAATTAATTTTTAGGTTATATTATGTAATCTGGAGATTATTTAAAAGGTTATTTATAAAAAAGAAGGAAAGAAAGTAAATAGAAGAGAGAGAGATGTAAAAAGTGTTATGGATATAAAGGTGTATGTTTGGTAAGAAAGTTATAAAGGAAAGAGAATAATTTTGCACATGAAAGACTTTTGCATAATAAAATTTTGTCCTAAAGTAAAATGATTATTTAGGAAAGAGGGGAATACAGGGCCAAACAGAGAGACAAGCATGCCTTCAGTGGTATGTGGAAGTTAGAATAAGGTTCACGAAGGGGAATTTATGAAAGAAATCTTGGTATGTGATTAAGTTGGTTATAACTTTTTCTCAAGCCCTAACTGCTGTTATGGCTAGAAAGGTTTTTAATTACTCAGGAAACCAAACTTTAAAAGGATTGAATTGTTTTTCATCATCATTTTGCATAGTAAAAGATCTTGTATAATACATTTTTGTCCTATAATAAAATAGCTGGTAAAATATAGGACAAAAATAAAGGTTCAAGCATGTTAAAAATGGTATAAATATGTCAAAATGGTATGTTAAAGATTTGTGGAAAAAAGTAAGTTACAATGATCTGTAATCCTGCATTATAAACATTATGCTTTTAAAAGTTATAATAGACTCTTTAAGTACCAATTCAGTCTCTCTAGGGTGGGGTAAAAAAACAAGCTTCAGAAGCCACATCTGTCCCAAACCCTCCACCCTCCACATCCTGGAGACCTGGTACTAATTACATCCTGAAAGAAAGATTGACTTCAGCCCAGCTGGGAAGGCCCCCAATCAAGTACTCCTGACCACCAAGACCACCACATGGACAGCAGACAAGGGTTCGACTCATTATACACATGTTAAGGGACCAACAAAGGACTTAATAAGGAGAGGGAAGAAAAACGGTCGAAGATGCACAAGGTGCCCAGAAAACCTAATTGCAAAGTTTAATGCTTGTCAAAGTTTACCTTGTGGAGATTAAAAAAAAAAAATCAGAGGCAGCTCTCACAGGTAAATGAATATCTCTGTCCTGAACAAATCTCAGATCATCAGGGACCTCTCTGTCCTAGCTGGAGGGATGTGTTGTGAACCATGAAGCCCCAGGGGTGGACTGCTGCTTCTCAACTTGGAGATCCTAGGGAATGGGATCATTTACAACCCAAATACGATGGGTCACGGACTCTAGAATTATACAGGATATGGAGACACTAATGTCTGGTAGAATTGGTTAAATATTCAGTGCTTCCTTTAAATAAGAGTGATTGCTATGCAGGATGGCCACAGACACAGGCAGTTCCATTTCCTCTTGGCTAGAACACAAACCCCAAGGGGATGAGTTGCATGATGGCTCTATACCAAGACAAGGATACCTGGGGAAATGAGGCTTGTAAGAGCCTGTCCCTGCTTTCCCCTACATTATGGAGGTCAGATCCTAGGGCAGTCCCCTCTTTCTCCACAGGGACAATGAACCACTCCTCCTGCTTCCCCAGGCAGTGGGAAGAGTTCAGGGAACCTATAGGAGACCTCATAACCTCCACCCACATCTAAAATTTCTCATGCTTACACATTCATCAAGAGAGTGTATGGTTGTACTATGGAGGGAGGAGCCTGTGTAACTCATTGCCATTCAGCTGGGCAGTGACCTGTGCTTTGGTCCAATTGGACATGCCATTCACCGTGACATTTCACTCTGGTTCAGAAGCCAGGCATCGACCTAGAAATCCTTATAGGGGCCATTTGACTCTAATATGTATATTAACTCAATAGGAGTCCCCAGAGAAGTCCCTTATGAATTATTTAAAGCCAGAAACCAAATAGCTGCAGGATTTGAATCAGCACTTTTTTGGTGATTTATCATCAACAAAAATGTAGATTGGATTAATTATATTAACTATAATCAACAAAGGTTTATAAACTATATTAGAGATACTCTTCAAGGAGTAGCTAGCCAATTGGACGCTACCAGCAGGATGGCCTAGGAAACAAAAATAGCATTACATATAATGTTAGCAGAAAAAGAAGTCTGTGTTATGTTGGGAAGAAAATTTTGTACTTTTATTCCAAATAATACTGTCCCTGATGGTATTATCACTAAGGATTTACAGGAACAGATTGGTTTAAAAAACAGTTTAAAAAGTGAAAAGGTATGGTTGTCTCTATTTTAACAACTCTTGTTATAATTGCAAGAATGTGGGACCATACAAACCAGTGAAAATGAATTAAATAAAACAAGAAGAGAGAATTGTGAAGGACAATAAATAATTTATTTCCAGAAAGTGGACTAAGGTTTGCTGATGCGGCAAAAAGACAAAACAGAGGGAGGCTGATAACAGTCACATCATTGAAGGACAATGAATAATTCATTGCTGATGTGACCAAAAGTCAAAACAAAGGGAGACATAGTAATAGTCATATCTTGGGGAAATGAAACTTACTTAGAAATAAGAAAGCTGAAACCCTCCAAACAAATAGCAATAAGTGCTTATTTTGACCTTATTTAGACCAAAAACTGCCTAGGTGATGTCTGGGAAAAATTGTGACCTCTGCATTACTCAGTCAATGAAAAACCAGGGAAGAGGTTCACACACTAGGAAATAAAAGTTTGTTGTAACCACTTTGGGTGTGCCTGCCCACCAAACACCTGATCTTGTAAGATTGTCATTAAAGTCTCTCTTTTGCTGCACTACACGTCTCTGTGTCTTTCATTTGATTTTGGATGGATGAGTTTGTGTCTCACAATTTCAAAACAGACTGCTTTTAAAAAGTAAGATTAAAGTTTAATCTAAGATTCCTTTTGGGGGGGAAGTTTCAACAAAGTCAATTTTAAAAAGGCCTACATTGGCAAATAATCTTTTTATACTTTATATGCAAATAAAATATATTGTCTAAAACTTATTTTGAAAGTAAACTAATCCTATCATAATTTGACTTTAATTAAAAAACCAGAAAAAATTGTTTCAATGGAAGCCAGTGTACCTTTTTAAATTCTCTTGTTCATTATATTTAAGTTTTATTGTTTTCAATAATTTAAATTACATCATGAATTCTTTTCCAGGTGCAAGACCCCAAACATTTTTGGGTTTCTCTTCAAATTTTATATAAGATTCATTTGAGTGCTTTGTTCAAATTACAGTCTAGAATAACCTGTCAGGTTGCCACTATAGTCTAAAAATACATCAGAAACTAAAAACTAGTTTATAACTATTCCAAACATGTTAGGTCAGGCCTGAGGAGGGGTGTCTGGTCTGCAATCCAGTGCCATGCATAAGATGCAAAGAATTGCACAGAAGTTAGACTGGAAAATATAGTTTACTTAGAAAGTAAATTAGAGAGAGAGAAAGTGGAGATTTACCTTCCCAAGGTAGGAGTGAGGGCCAAAGCTAGAAAACATGGTGGCCATAGTTCAAAGAACCATGTGGACACACTAGAAATTAACAAAGCAATGACCAATGACTGCTTGAAGTTGAATGCTTTTCAACCTTCCCCTTGAGGGGGGCAGGTCATTAAGATGACTGGATGGTGGTCGGTTTCACATCATCACGAAGGGGCAGGTGAGCACAGGTACTGATGTCAGGTGATGGATGGTAGGCAGATTGGTGGGGTAGTCATTGTTTTTGCCAAGGTGACAGAGTCTGTGTCACATAGGTCATGGGAAGGGCTGGTTAGGTTAACTTGTTTTGTTATGCAAACACTTGGATTAGAAAAACTAATTAGTACAAGCAAACTGGGGAGGGAGTTGTAAGACCATTATCAGTAGCTACCTCTGAAAAAACAGTT
>NW_007129635.1:0-7394 GCF_000164805.1 Carlito syrichta
TTTATTTAAATTTCTTGTTATTAGTGTTTTTATAATTAGGTTTACTTTGTGTGTACTGTGAGACATAGAAAAAATATTATGGTGACAATTTGATTGCAGAACATTGAAAGAATAACACTACATTTTGATTTTATTCCCTCTTTTCATTACATTTTTGATGTCTGAATTTGCATGGCTTTATCATGCTTATCGCCTAAAAATTTTTGTAATTGTTATTATTAGTTGTTTTATTCATTAATCCTCATAACATATATGTATGTATGCAAGTGTATGCGTAGACATATGAGGGATGACTCAAAAAAAACTTAGAATTTATGCAAATTTTGTATTTTTTATTATAAAGAAGTGGAGTACAATTCAGTGTTAGGTATGCAAACATTGATTATGCAGGTACCCTTGTTGATGAGGGATGCCTTTCCATCCCCTAGCAATTTCCCTCTACTGCCAATCCCATCCCCTCTCCTGACAGTGTCCCACTACTGCCAATCCCTTTCTGATAGTATTATAATTGTTCAAGATCTGCTTATGAGTGAGAGCATATGGTACTCCGGTGAGATGGGGAAAGTTTTCTTGGATTATCTCCTGGAATACTTGCTCCAAGTTGTTCTCCATTTCCCTTTCTTCTTCTGGGATATCAATCAGGCATAGGTTCGGCCTCTTGATACAACTGCACATCTCTTATAGGCTTTTTTCTTTCTTTTTGGTTCTTCTTTCTATGTTTTTTACATATCAGTTTAATTGCATGTTCTGGTCTTCAAATTCTGAGATTCTTTCTTCAGCTAGATTAATTCTGCTTTCCATGCTTGTCATCTTGTTATTGATTTCCTGGAAGAAATTTTTTATTGCCATAATCTCTGTTACAAGCTCTTTCAGTGTTGTATCTGGTCTTTCTTGAGTCTTATTCACTCTTTCCATCCATTCCCTAATCTCTGTCATATTCTGGGGCTAGTCATTGGTGACTTTCATTATTTGGGCACCAAGGTCTGATTTTTCACAAGTTTTGCCTTTGGTACACTGGAAATTGCCTGTAAGCTTCCTTTGGTTTTTCTTCATTTGTGACAGATCTTGTTTTTCTCTTTAGTTCTGTTATTCAGTGTCAGTGGGAGAGGCTTTCCCTTCTGATGTTTGCTCAGTCCTCTATTATTCCCTGATCTGGGCTCTGGATTTGTTCTATTTTGAAATAGGATGGTGGATGGGAAGCTTTGCTCTCTCTTGTAGTTTTTGAAATTCAAATAAAGTAGGTGATGGGGTACTAGGATTCAGATACTACTTGAAAATTACAATGTTCACCAAATGTGGTATATGTTCCCTGAGACCCACTCCCCACCATCACTCTATATGATGATGTAAAGCAGAAACCAATGCAAAAAACAATTGAACACACACACACACACACACACACACACACACACACACACACCCCCAAACAAACTGGAATAACAACAAAGTGAAATAAAACAAAAGAAACCCCCACTAAAACCCAGAAAACTAAACACATACACTCACATGCCTAGCACAAAGTGAATAAAGAAGAGAAACAAGCCAGGCTCAGTGGCTTAGCCTGTAATCACATACTATCAGAGGCTGAGGTGAGTGGATTGCCTGAGCCCACGGATTTAAGACCCACCTGGCAACTTGGCGAGCCCTCATCTCTACATAAATCAAAAACTAGCTGGGCATGGTAGCGTGTGCCTGTAGTTCCAGCTACTTGGAAGGCTGAGGCAGAAGGATCACTAGAGCCCAGCAGGATGAGGCTGCGGTGGCTGGGAGCAGTCACTGCACTCCAATCTGGGCAACAGAGTGAGACTCCAACTCAAAAAAAAAAAAAAGAAGAGAAACAGAAAGACCAGAGGAAAAAAATAAAAGAAATTCATGTCTAACCTTCACACATATATTGACACACACCTTAAACTATAAAAAATGAAAATAAAAAACCCTGAAAAACAAAAATGCAGAAACAAAACAACAACAACAACAAAAGAAAATACATTTGTGGGGGATGCAGAGCAAACCCTTACATACACATTTATGTACAAAGGAAAAATATTCAAAAAATAGATGAACTAACAAACAACCAAAAAATTTTAAAACGTTAAAATTCTTTTTTTTAAACCTACCCTCTTGTAGCAGGCTCTGTAAGTGTTCCTCTAATGTGGTCTCTCCCACAGAGCCACCTCTTTCATGCTCTCCTTGGTGTCTGAAGCAGGGAAGGAGGAGGAGCAGTGGAGATGGGTGGGGTTGCAGTCCTCCCTTTCCACTCTGTATGGTCAGGGAGATCTCCTCCAGTGTGGAGGTGTGAGATTGTCTCTTCCCCAGGTATGTACCCATGAGGGGTGCCCCAGCCAGGCCTATCCTGGAATAGTGTTCTCCTACTGCAAATGACATCCAGGCTCTGCCTGGGTTTGTCCCTCTTAGTCGTGGCCCAGCTGTGTGGGTCTGATGTTCAGAGGTTTGCTGGGGAGGAGAGGGTTTGGGTCAGTCCCGGATTCACCACTGATCTCTTTGGACTTCTTCTTCATCCTTTTCTGGCCTCACCCTTTGTCCTGTGGCTGAATCAGGGCAGGGGCAGGGGGCAGGGCACCTGGAACTCAGCACTTGTCAGGTCCCTCCAAAGTTTGTGCTTTTAGTATATTACCTCTGGGTCATGATCAATCCCTGACTTGTTGATCTGCCAGTCACAGAGATCACATCTGTAGCTTTGTGGTGAGCAAGTTAGCATTTTTCTGCCCCACCTTCAAGATGTGTGATGCTTCTCTTTTCCTCTCCGTGGGTCTTTGTCTCTGGACTGCCTCTGCAGCTCCTGCTGCCAGTGCCCTGCCAGACACTGAAGTGGTGAAACAAAGCTAGGAGCTGCCAGTCTCTCTCCTGCTGCAATGGTGAGGGAGAGTCTGGGGCGATATTTTATGCCCACTAGTTTTTCACAGGAAAACTTTTGTTAGTTTAAAAAAAATAATGGCTCTCAGCTTTAGTGATCTGGGAAGAGCCAGGGACCAAGCAGAGAAGCTACAACATCAACTTTTTCACCAGGGGCCTAGCCACTTTCTCACGAGTCCCCACTTAGACAATCTCTCCCAGCATTTCCTTCCCAGGGAGGGTTTGTTGATTTTAAAAAAAAAAAAGAAAAGGGAAAAAAAATGGCTCTTGGTTTCTGCATCCCAGGAATCACTAGGGTCCAAGTCCAGCAGCTGTGGCACCAGCCGCTGTGCCAGGAGAGCCCTGGCTGCTATCTCCCTAGCCCTCATTCAGTCAGTCACTCACACACCCACTCACTCACCAGCATGTACAAAAAATTATCCATACATTCACTCACTCACACGGGGATTCACATAACCTGACTGGCTCAGCTGCCATCTTCCTGACCTACTCCAAATTTTGTATTTATTTTTACATGCATACATTTCAGTCACCTTCAAAGTACTCTCCGTTTCATGCAATACACCTATCAAAATGCTTTTTCCACTGCTCAAAACAGTTTTTGAACTGTCCATTTTGGTGACGTTTAGTTTCTGCTGTTTTGCTGTTTTTTGTTTTGCCTCTTCCACATCTGCCAAAAGTTTCATTTGAGATTTTTTCCTCTAGGGAAACAAAAATGTTCCTCAGGGAGAAATTGGGTAAGTAGGGAAGGTGGGCCATGGGGGCCATGCTATTTTTGGTCAAAAGCTGCTGAACACTCAGTGGTGTGGGCAGGTGCGTGGGTAAATTACTCATTATAAAATGGACAAGAGTACTGAAAGACACTCCAGAAAAAATGAACTCAAACCTCTCACAACAACAATATCTGATACAATGATACTGATGAATTCCCTGTTCTTGTAGGACAGGGAAAGCTGTCCTACAAGGGGCCCATCTTCCAAATAATAATTGCAGGTTGTTTGGTCCATATATATATATACACATTACATATAATAGGCATATTATATGTATGTGTGCTTACATACTTTATAGGCCATGATTATAATATTAGAATATTCTCAGTGTGTCTGATACTTTCCTTTTTCCAGTGAGTTTTATACTTTGTATTACATATTTTTCATTCTTTTCTTTCAGTTTGAAAACCTTCTTTAGCATTTCTGTAAGGCAGTCATAGTGCTGATGCATTTCTTTAGCCTTTCTTTGTATGGGAAAATACTTTATTTAGCTCTCCAGGCACTCACAATATTTCCCATGAGTCATGATTCTTGAGAAGAGACACAGGTCGGTGGGAAACCAAAATTTCCATTTCTAACTCAATTATTTTAGTGTAGAAGCCATGATTTTTTTTTTAGGGGGATTTTTTTTGAGGAGTTTTCTGCATGTGATAACTTGTTAACTCTTGTCTGTAATCTTGATACTGCCTCTCCTATGATTATAAGAACATTACTGTTATGGAGGTGAGAGGGTGGCCTTTGAGTGACTCAAGGACATGTCTTTTCCTTGGTACCTTAGGGTTTTTGTTTTGTTTTTAGAAAATTGTGTATTTTGAAGTTTTTGGCTAGTCCCACCAGTTGATGCATTTCTGTTGATGTGAACAGTATCCCAGTCCTGTTATCAAAAATTTTTACCTACCAAGCTGCTCCATTTTCTTGCTCCCTCCAAAAGACTTTTCTTGGAATACTTCCATTTCCATCATGATATAGTTATGTGTCTCCATGTCACATTTCTTCAGGTCATCTTCTAAAATATGGGCATGTTGGATGTTGATAGTGATAATTGGGGAGCATAAGAATGGATCTGCATCTCTTTCCTTCTCATGAACTATAGCTTTCTTCCCAAGGGTGTTCCAGTTGACCTCTGAGGCATCGGGGACAATACTGAACAAAGGACAAGGGGCAGGGGGCGTTGGTGTGGTGCTCAAGCCTCAGGATTGCAAAATGAGAGCCTTGGCATGTTGGTAGATTGTAGCTCAGGTCTTTTGAGAAAGTGTCTTATAAGCACCAGAAGGTTTTCTCATACTCCAGAAACTTTGGAGGAGGTGGCATCACATGGTCAGTATTACCATCCTTTGCTAACAATCATTGTGAAACCACTCACAATGGGTGAGTCCAGTGGTATTCCTGAGGGACATAAGTTGAAGAGCTACTGCAGCAATGAAGTCAGCAGAATAGGTGTCTACCTCAACAACATTTACCCTTATGAAACCCCGTGGGGACTCAGGTGGCCTTAACTCACTGTGGGTTGCTGTGAGGTGATTTGATCCTTTTGCCCTCACTCCACTTATTGACACACTCAAGACAGGTACATGCCACCTCTCCAACTCTGCCTGGGGAGAATTTTGACTCCCCTGGAGCCTTGTAGACAGCATCTCTATCATTGATGAAGTGGAAATAAATCTCCACTGTCCTGCTTACTCTGGTTGGACACCAGAATTTTGCACCTACAGTCAAGAGAGTCATGATGGTTGCCAAGATACTAGATTCCTGGATCAAGAGGTAACACACCTTGAAACAGTGGACCATGGTTCAAGAACCAGTCCAAGGAAAAACAGCTGCTGCTGCACTGGGAAACACACCCTCCTTACAATGGGACAAACCCTCTACAGTGGCAGGGGAGTTTGACAGCCCTGAGCACTGTCTGTAGCCACAATTTCGGGAGACTCTCCAAAGCAACACCCAACAACAGCAGTATACAATGACATAAATACCACTGGACTCATCCATGGTGAGCAGTTTACAATGATTGTTAGCAAAGGGTGGTAATCCTGATCCTGTGATGCCAGCTCCTCCAAAGTCTCTGGAGGAGAAAAAAACCTTCTCATGCTTGCAAGATACTTTCTCAAATGACCTGAGCTGAAATCTGTCAATACATCAAGGCTCTCATTTTGCAGTCTTGAGGCTTGATCAATTGTGTGATCAATTTGCTGGCAAGTAGTTGTACTGCCCCACACCAAATGGTCCATCTGACACAAAAAGTCAGTAAGCCATTCCCAGCCAACAGACACTGGGATTGCATCCAAGCCCAGGCCACAATCCTGTCAACACCCATTGTCTGGGATAAAACTCCTATTAGTTTAACTAATATCTACAGTCACCAGCAGGCACTGGGGACCCCAACAGAAGAGCACCAGCAGGAGACTGACCTCTCTGGGGTGGCCTCCCTATCAGGACTCAGATTGTGGGCACAGCTTAAATAACATAAACACAGTGTGAAAATGGAAGACTTTTTTGTTTTTGAGTAGATGTCTCACGCTTGTCGCTCAGACTGGAGTACAGTGGCACATTCACAGCCACTGCAGCCTGGACCCGCTGGACTTAGGCAATCCTTCTGGAGCTACAGATGCACTGGAAGACTTGTTAAAGGACTTCAAGCTAGGCAGGACAATCATAGAGCAGCAGACAAGGCCTTGTCTAGTAATAGCAACTGCCAACACACCGGAATGGACTTCTTCTATTTCAGGGTCATTAGGGAAAGGATGTCCTAATTTCTGTTGGCCACTGTGCTGTGCTCAAGGCCCCTGGTGGAGCCAGCATCCTTTGGAGCTGGATAACCACCTTCCCTCCCGGCAACTGCATAGGTCCTAATTTCTGTTGGTCATTGTGCTGTGCTCAAGGCCCCTGGTGGAGCCAGCCTCCTTTGGAGCTGGATCACCACCTTCCCTCCCTACAACTGCATAGGTCCTAATTTCTGTTGGTTATTGTGCTGTGCTCAAGGCCCCTGGTGGAGCCAGCCTCCTTTGGAGCTGGATCACCACCTTCCCTCCCTGCAACTGCATAGGTTGCTGATTTCTGGGTACCTGGGTTGTATTTCTAAGACTTTCAGCACCTTTCGTCAATTATGAGTTCAAGACCAGGCCTGCTGAAACCCAATCATCAAACATTTTAGTACATTTTCAATGTTTTGTAGTATATTTGTAGAATTAAGTAATCATCATTACAGTACAGTTTAAGCACAAGTTTTACATACTTATTGGCAATTTTAGATCTGGTAAATTGTCTATTAAAATAATTACTTTATTTAAAAATGTTTTCTAGGGAGGGAGGGTAAGGAGGTGGGATTGAAAGTAGTCAAAATCTGCCTGGGAAGAAGGGGCACACTTTATCAACAAGGGTACCTGCACAATGAATATTTGCATACCTAACCCTGAATTGTACCCCACAATTTAAAAAAGAAAATGTTTTCTATTATATTTTTATTTTTCACTGCAAAAATGGTGCATTTTTTTCTGTGAATTTTTTTCTGATGCTTTCATTTTCTTTGATGCAATATGAATGGTATTATTTTCTTAGATACATTATCTAATTTTTTTTTGCTAGTATATAGAAACAATTGCTATTAGTGTTTGATTTTACATCTTGCAGCATTGCTGAATTCTTTATTATAAGCAGGTTTTTAATGACGTTCTCAAGTTGTTATTTATATACAATATCATGTCTTGGGCGCTAGAAGGCAATTTTTCTCTTTCCTTGGAGAGAAATCTG
>NW_007129636.1:0-740 GCF_000164805.1 Carlito syrichta
CCTTACTGATGTTATGTGCCCCCCTCCTCTTCCCTGGCAGTGCCCCCCTACTGCCAATCCTTTTCTTATAATATTACAATAAAGTTCAGGGTCTGCTTATTAGTGAGAACATGGGATACTCAGTTCTTTGTTTCTTTGATAGATCATCAAGTTATTATAAACTCTAAATCCATCCAAGTCACTGCAAAGGTCATAATTTTGTCCTTTTGTGACTGCATAATATTCCATCATGTATATGTACAACATTTTCTTTAGCCAGTCCACTTTCAATGGGCAGCAAAGTTGGTTCCACCTTTTTGCTATTGTGAATAATGCTACAATAAACATGCATAAGCAGGTATCTTTTTTATAAAATGATTTGAGTTTCTTCAGGTATATTTCCAAAAAGGGGATTGCTGGGGCTTATGGAAGGTCTAATTTTAGATCTTTTAGGAATTGCCACACTTTTCTACAGAGGTTGTACTAGTTTACACTCCCACCAACATTAGTATCCTCTCCTGTATCTGTTGTTTTTTGAGTTACTTATGATGGCCGTCATGACTGGAGTAAGATGGTGTCTCTGTGTGGTTTTAGTTTGCATTTCTTTGATGATTAGCAAGGCTGAGCATTTTTTTCATGTATCAGTTGGATGCTTGTATGTCTTCTTCTGAGAAGCGTCTATATCTTTTGTCCACTTTTTTTTCAAGTTAAACTTATTTCTTTAAAGTTTTTTTACTTATTTATTTATTTTTATTTTTTAT
>NW_007129637.1:0-3676 GCF_000164805.1 Carlito syrichta
CTTCCACATGTTAAAAGTGTAGCCCTCTGACAGCCTTCAGCATAAAACTTCCTAGAGAAACAGGCTGCCTCACCCAAGGTCTCAGCATTCAGATGTCTTGTTTGGGGGAGCATAGCTGATCAGCAGTCATCTGCATCCACCACTGTATTAGATTGCTCCTGGAGTGCTCTCATCACTGGCTGAACACAGCATGGCACCTGTGCACACACTTTCCTGTTTCCACATGATGACATTGATGAGCTGGGTCAATTCCTCCTGCCAAGATGGTGACTCCTCTTCTTGGCATGGGAGACCTGAAGTGTCAGATAGCAACATTGCTTGAAGTTCTTTGGCACATTTGCCCTTTCTCTAGAAATTCTATCCTTTTAGGAGTTAAGACCTAAATCTGCAGAAGCCAGAGTTGTGGGAACCATGAGCACAAATTCCCCATGCAACTCCCTGAAAGTAACATCAAGCGGGAACACACACTTTCAATGCTTGATTTCTGGACTCATATGTTCTAAACATTGAAGTTACAGCACTTTATAATTTTTAAAATTACAGTATCTATTACATCGTGCAAATTATATAGACAGTACTTTATGTGTATTCAAATGCCTGCATAAATTATACTCATTCTCTTCTTTGGAGATCAGATAGGAAATAAAACAATTTGCAAGGCATGATGAATCACGCCTGAAATTTCAACAGTTTAAGAGGCCAAGGTTGGAGGATTGCTTGAACCCAGGAGTTCAAGACTAGCCCAGGCAACAGAGTGAGTTCTCATCTCTACAATATAATAATAATAACAACAACAAAAACACAACAACCTGGGCTCAGTGGCATATACCTGTAGTTCCAGTTACTATAGAGACTGAGACAGAAGGATTTTCTGAGCCTAGGAGGTCAAGGATGCAGTGAGAGGTGATCATTGCACTCCAGTCTAGGTAGCAGAGTGAGACTCTAATGAAAAGAAGGAAGGAAGGAGGGAAGAAGGGAAACATGGAAGGAGTGAATGAGGGAAGAAGAAAGGGAAAGGAAGGAAGAACAAAGAACAATTTATTTAATGAGACCTTTTTGAAAATGCAGCCTTTAAGAGACTAGAAATTTTAAAAATTCTGCTATCGTCCTTCACCTGTATTTCCTTGATGTCAACCTACTGGAAAACTCTAGTGGGCTTCTTAAGGAGAGGTCATGGAGAAGAGAAAACTTCAGTGATAACTATTGGAGAGAGTTAGTGTGCTCCAGTGACAGTTGGTGGGGTAAGAACAAAAAGTAGAGAGAAAGTGGGTACTGGACTTTATCTGTAGAAAATTGAGACTGGAGAAGTCCCATATTTATTGAGTCTATGCAGGTGAAGTTCCTGTGCTTTGAAAGCATTTTAATTTTTACTGAAATCAGTCTTTTCCAGCTGTGTTGGGTTTCCTATTTTTATTCTTTGAAATCCAGAACTTCTTTCTATGAAAAGGTATTTTCTGAAGAGTCTCCAACTTTTCTGCACTCTTTCCTATGAACTGTAGTCCCCTGTAAGATTTCCTGCATCTAATCATTTATTTGTTGACTACTCACCATAGGTCTTTTATGCAAGAGGAATTGTCTTTTGAGCCTAATGTCACTGAATTTTTAAATCACATTCACTATTTTTACTTCCTACTAGTCTTTATTAGTACTATAATGTGGTGGTTATCTTTTCACCTGTGTCAAAATTATCATACACAATAATGTCATTCTTTCTGTTTTTAAACACTGTGCAGTTTCCATTTCTCATTTTATCAATTCTTGTAAGTGTTCAGAAAAATGCTGAAGGATATAAATAGGAGTAGACTGCCTCAGCATGTTCATGAACTTGACCGAGATTCTTCAGTTGTTTACTGGAGTATATCCTGTTGGTTGTGGTTTTAAAACAATCATTCCTTATGGAGTTAAGAAACAGTTGCTGGTTTCTCCATTTGATGAGAGAGGCTCTGCCCTGGTGCTAACTCCAGTGATGGCTATTATATATTTTCAGATGCATTTTTCATATTGTGATTGTGATTATGACTTCTCTTCATTGGCCTATGTTTTCATTTCTTTTTTTGTTTCTAATGAATATTTATTTGATTATTTTAAAATTTTAATTTTAGAGCTGTGGTCATGTGAGGATTTTCTCTATAAGTAAATTGCATGCAGGTGAGATTTGGGCTTTAAGTGAGCCCTCTCTGCCTCCAGTAGAGGACTTAGTACCTGATGTGTGCCACTTGTCCCCCTTCCCTCCCTTTCCCCACTAATAGTGCCCGGGATTTGCTGTTCCAACCTTTCTGCTCATGTGTCCAATGTTTAGGACCTGCTTACTAGTGAGAATATGCAGTAGTCAATTTTGTTGTTGTTGTTTCTCTAATAGTTCACTTGGAATGATCGTCTCCAGCTGCATCCATGTGTTGCAGAAGACATGATTTTGTTGTGCTTTATGACTGCACAGTATTCTATTGAGTTGGAGTCTCACTCTATCCCCCAGGCTGGAGTGCAGTGGCACACTCAGGTCACCCCTGGGTTCTGGATATCCTTCCACCTCAGCCTTCCAAGTAATTGGAACTACAGGCATGTGCCTCCATGCCCGGCTATTTTTTTTTATTTATTGTAGAGATGAGGTCTCACCGAGTTGCCTGGGCTGGTCTTGATCTTGTGGGTTCAGGCAATTCACTCATTTTGGCCTCCCAAAGTGCTGGGATTACAGGCTGAGCCACCAAGCCCAGCCCCAGTCCACTTTCAATGGGCATCTCAGTTGGTTCCATATTTTTGCTATTGTGAATAGTGCTGCAATGAGCATATGTGTGTGAGTGTCTTTTTGGTAGAGCGATTTACATTGCTCTGGGTATATTACCAGAAGTGAGATTGGTGGATCATATGGTAGTTCACTTTTCAAATCTTTAAGAAGCCCCACACTGCTTTCCACTTAGGTTGGACTAGCTTACATTCCTACAGTGTAGAAGCATTCCCTCTTCTCTGCAGTACTGGCATATTTTTATGATGAATTATGTTAACATTCCTTTATTAAGTCCACTTCTTTTCCTAGGATGGATAATACTTATTTATCATGAATTACTCTTTCAAAGTAGGTATGACCAGGCACAGACATGTCTGATCTGAGGGGTAGACTTGGCAGCAGCAGCAACAGCAAAGTCAGGTGAGTCCAGATCTGATTCACCCTCCTCCCATGGCAGTCCACAGGGCATCTGACTTATACTGAGAGCAACCTGTCAGCCTGCACTGAGAGCAGAGGGAATAGATTGGAGACTGGAGTAACTCCCTAAAGCAGTGACAGCAGCCAAAAGTGGCAGCAGTGCTTGGGAAAGAAACCTGAAGTTCCAGAAATGGCCACAGAGGAAACTTTTTTTTCTGTTTCTGTTTACATTTTTGTACTTGCTTTGCTTTTGTTATTTTATTGTTGTTTTTTAGATTTTATGTTTGCATATGGGTAATTTTGAGGGCAAGCACATCAACAGTTTTTTTGTTTGTTTGTTAGTGTGATTTTATGCTTTTGCTTTTTTCTTTATTTGTTTATTCCCTTGCTTATTTGTTAGTTGGTGTGCCTGTCTGCTTTCCCTCTTCACGTTCCTTTTCTCATTTTTTCCCTTTTTCTTGTCTCATTTTGCTTTCAGGAGACAAACATACATCCCCACCACATGGGACAGATTGTAAGGCAGTGGGAAGTGAGTTC
>NW_007129638.1:0-3719 GCF_000164805.1 Carlito syrichta
AACATACATCCCCACCACATGGACAGATTGTAAGGCAGTGGGAAGTGAGTTCCAGGGGCCCCATAAACCTGTCAGTGGATACTGGGATCTGCAGATAGTTTCTGAACCAAAGCTAACTCCTTAATTAAATCTCAAAACTGCATAAACAGTCCCCTAATACCAGCCTGGCTTCAAAATTGAACAAATCCAGAGGATCTACATAAGGAAGAATAAGGAATTGAGTAAACAGAGGTGAAAACTGTTCCCCCACCACTGAACAACAGAAGCAAACAAAGGGGGGAAAGGCTAAAGGAAAACCTTTACAAATGAAGAAGAATCAATGGAAGAAAACTGGTTCATACAGACCCTGGGAAGATAACAACTGAGAATACAGACATTGGAACTCAAATAGTGAAGAACCACCAGAATGATGAAACTCAAACCACAAACTTAAATATCAAGATATTAATAGAGAGAATAAATAGAAATGAGGAGAGACAAGAGGAAAGAATGAAGGAGTTGATAACTGAGATGACGACAATAAAGAATATAGTGAATGAAATAAATAAACTGATGAGCATAAAAAGCAGAATTAACCAAGCAGACGAAAGAATCTCCGAGCTTGAGGACCAAAATATGGAACTAATCCAAACTGTTAAAACATATAAAATGAACTTAAAAAGATGGAACAAAGCCTCCAAGAGATGAGCAATTATATAAAGAGGTCAAATCTAAGATTAATTGGAATCCCTGAGGCAGAGAGAGAGACAGAGACTACCCTGGAACAACAATTCTATGAGATTATTCAGGAAAACTTCCCTTCCCTCATCTCACCAGAGAGGTAACCATTCACACACAAGAGATTCAGAGAATCCCTGCAGGTCATCAAATGAGAATATCAACCACTAGACACATAGTAATTCACTTACACGAAGTTGTAATAAAAAAAATTCCTAAAGGCAGCAAGAGAGAAAGGTCAGAGACTCCTACCAGGGAAAATCAATTACAATAGCAGCTGACTTATCTACAGAAACACTACAGGCTAGAAGAAACTGGTGTTCAGTTTTCAAAGTTCTCAAAGATAAACAATTTCAACAGAGAATTTCCTTCCCCAGCTAAGCTAGCTTCATCAGCGATGGAGAATTAAATTCCTTCCCAGACATTCAATCCCTAAGAGTTTATGCAACCTCCAGACCAGCTCTACAAGAAACATTTAAGAAAGTATTAAACATAGAAGAAAGGGGGAAAAAAGAATGACCACATCCTTCCTAAGAATGCAGGGAAAAAATTGAAAACACATAAATAAACCCCAAAATTAAAAAAAAGTCAACAAACAAATAACAACAACAAACTCTATAAGAATCTCATGACAGGGATAAATTCTCACATCTCAATACTTAGCCTGAATATGAATGGACAAAATGCATCACTGAATAGACACAGAATGGCAAACTGTGTAAAAAATATGGTGCAACAATATGCTGTCTTCAGGAGATTCATCTCAACAGAAGACACTCACAAACTCAAAGTTAGAGGACAGAAAGCAAATTCTCTGGTGAATGGAACAAAAAAGAAAGTGAGAGTCACAATCCTGATATCAGATAAAATATCCTTTAAGCTATTAAAAATTTTAAAAGATACAGAAAGTCACTGCAAAATGATAAAAGGTTCAATCCATCAACAAGAAATATCTACCCTAAACATAAATGCACCTAACAGAGGCACACCAGTGTTTATAAAGCTGCTCATAAGTAAACTGAAAAAATGATATTGACTCTAACACTATCATAGCTGGGAACTTAAATATGCCACTAAAAACCCTAGACGGTGTCATTGAGGGAAAAAATCAACAAGGAGTTCCAGAACCTCAACTTGATGCTTAACAAAATGGACTTAATAGATACCTACAGAACACTCCACCCAATAACCACAGAATATACATTCTACTCATCACCACATGGAGCATACTCTAAGATTGAACACAACCTTGGCCATAAATCAAGCATAAACAAATTTCGTAAGATTGAAATATTGTCATGCACCTTCTAGACCAGTAGAATAAAAATAAATACCAACCCCAACAAAGTTCCCTCAAAACACACAAAGACATGGACACTAAACAGCATGATACTAAACAACTCCTGGGTCAACCTGGGAATGAACACAGAAATTTAAAATTTCCTGGAAACAAATGAAAATGAAGAAACATCTTACCAAAACCTCTGGAATGCCATGAAATCAGTACTAAGAGGGAAATTCATACCTCTATGAATAAACATGAAAAAAATGAAAAGATCACAAGAGCCCAGTAAGTCACCAACGAGAGCTGGAAAAGCAAGATCAAAAAAACCCTAACTTCAGCAGAAGAACCCAGATCACCAAAATAAAAGCCTAAATACAAGACAGAAAAGACAAAAATATAATAGAAAAAAATCAACAGAACAAAAAATTATTTTTTAAAGGATAAACAAGATTGATGACCCCTTTCCAGTCTGACCAAGAAAAAGGTAGCAAAAAGTCCAAATATACACAATCAGAAATGCAAAAGATCAAGTCACAACTGACCACAATGGAATACAAAAGATTATCAGAGATTATGTATACTTGTATGGAAACAGACTTGAAAACCTAAATGAAATGGAGAATTTTTGACATTACACAACCTCCCCAGGTTGAAACAAGAAGATATTGAGACTCTAAATAGACCAATATTGTCCCAGGAAATTGACTATGTCATAAGAAATCTATCTACAAGCTGGGTTCGGTGGCTCAGCCTGTAATCCCGTGCCTTTGGGAGGCTGAAGTGAGTGCATTTCCTGAGCCCGGGGGTTCGAGACCCACCTGGGCAGCTCGGTGAGACCCTATCTCTACAATAAATCAAAAAAAATTAGCCAGGTGTGGTAGCACTTGCCTGTAGTTCCAGTCACTCAGAAGGCTGAGGCGGAAGGATTGCTGGAGCCCAGCAGGTCAAGGCTGTGGTGGCCAGAAGTGGCCACTGCACTCCAGCCTGGGTGACAGAGTGAAACTCTAACTCAAAAAACAACAAAAAAGAAAACTACCCACACACACACACACAAAAATCCCTGGTCCAGATGGCTTTCCAGCAGAATTCGACAAAACATACAAAGAGCAGGTGACACCAATCCTACTGAAAGTATTCCTGGCAATCAAGAAAGATGAAACTCTCTCCAAATTATTTTATGAAGCTAACATCACATTGATAAACAAACCAGGTAAAGATCCAACAAAGAAAAAGAACTATAGACCAGTATCCATGGTGAACATAGATGCAAAAATTCTCAACAAGATTCTAGCAAATCAGATCCAACAATGCATCTCAAAAATAACCCACCATGACCGAGTAGGCTTCATCCCCAGAATGCAAGTCTGGTTCAACATCTGCAAGACCATGAATGTAATTAGGTGTTAAAACAAGAACCACATGATTATATCATTAGATGCAGAAAAAGCTTTCCATAAAAATCAGCATCCCTAAGCATAGATGGAACATACCTCAAAATAGTAAGAGCCATCTATGATAAACCCACAGCCCATATACTGCTAAACAGAAATTGGAAACATTTCTCCTGAAAACCAGAATAAGGCAAGTCTGCCCACTCTCACCCCTCCTGCTTAGCATAGTGTTGGAAGTCCTAGCTACAGCAATCAGACAAGAGAAGAAAATCAGGGGTATCCAAATAAGAAAAGAGGAAGTTAAGTTATTCCTCTTTGCAGATGAG
>NW_007129639.1:0-3583 GCF_000164805.1 Carlito syrichta
ATTAGTTATCTAAATTACACTTGGGATATTTGCATTTCACTATCTGTAGATGTCACCAAAATTTATTCTGGCCTCAGATGTCCTGAAAAACTCATGCCACCTCAGGAAGGTCCCTGCATCACACACTAGCCAAGCCCTGCACCAAGGGGGAAACTAAAGACACTAACTAGACTCAGGCCCAGCAGATTCATCTCAGGAGAGCCCAGAGAAGCTCTAGGCCTTTGAAATCTTCATCCCCATTCCTGTCAAGAGGAGGCCATTCATGAGGAGCTGTAAGATGTTGTCTGACAAGCCTCATGAGTGTCTCATCCCATGTGTAAGGGCACCTGACCTTCCAGATGGAGGCCATAGAGGACCTGGCTCCGGCCATTGGTCCTACACCTGGAAGAGCCAGGTTCTCCCACAGCTACTGTCCCCATAACCCCATCTCAGTTTCACCCTGCGTATCTGAGACATCTACATTTTGGAGGAACAGTGGGCATTGATTGCAACGGCATACAGGACATTCAAGGTCCATAGAAGTAGACCTTGGGTGCCTGGGAAGGCATGCAGAACAGACCCCAACTCCCCCAGGGCAGTTAAAACTATTCACAGGACCCTGTGCTTTGGCCCGGAAAGAGGCCAGCTGAGGTCCAGCCTGGGGGCTGGGCAGGAACCTGTGAGTACTATCAGATATGGAGCCCAAACTGACTGGGCCCCAATGAAAGGAGGAATGTGGTGACACTTCCTTTCTTGAGCCCCCTGGTTGTGGCCTCCAGGCACAGCTGGAGGCAAGTAGGCCCAGGGAAGGACCCAGCACAGCCCAGTGAAAGAAGCCCAAAGAGAAATTAGTCTCAATCAATGACTCTCCCAGGGGCTCTCTCAGCCTGTTGCTATCCTGTCCACAGAACACCACTGAAGCTGTTCCTCATGAGCCTGGGGAAGTTCACTGAAGAAAAGCTGCTCCGGGTCTGGGTTCTGGAGGATGACATGGTGCTGCGGCAGTGCCAGGCATCTATGAGGGAACTGGAGAAGAAGCACTGAACCCAGCTTCCCCCAGGTAGGCTCCAGCACCAGCTCCTCGCCAGTCACTCTCTAGGGCGTTTAAACAGAGGGGTGCCCAGAAACCCCCAGTCCTGCTCTCAGGGTCTTCATCCTGCTCCTCTTCCTTCTCCTCATTCTTTATTCTAAGAAAGAAGAAACAGGCTTCTGGAAACAGGTGAGCTGGGTTCCAGTGCAGGTGCTGACCTAGGGTTACTGAGTGAGCTTCAAAACTTGGACTGGATGTGGGCAAGCCACTCCTGGTCCCTTATGATCCTTCCTGCTCCCAACTCAGAGGTGGCTTAAGGGCACTGCACAGGGGCACCTCCGAGTGGGCCACACCCCTGCCATGGAGTACCCACACCCCAGAAAGCAGTCTACCTCACCCCGAGAACCCCTCAAACGGGGTCAGGGAGTGGAGACCATCTATGACTCAGACCCCCAGAAGACTCAGGGAGAGGTCCCAGGTGGGATCCCGACCCAGAGTCACAAGGCAGAGACCAACTGAGTGAGAAGCATTCCAGCCTTGGAATGGAAGGGCGATCTCAGAGAGAGGGATCAAGTGCCCAAGGGCATCTTGCCCACATGCAGAGAGACCACATGGTAGGTATAGAGGAGGCTGGGGACAAGGCAGGCCTCCCCTGTCTGAGTTCTGAGCCAAGGCTGAGGCCAGGTCAAGCAGCAGTCAGTGGTGCCCCACAGAGTCCCTGTTCCAATGTGCACCAAATCCTTGCTTTGGGATCAGGTGTCAGCAGGGGTGCCCTTTGTGTCAACCAGGGTAGTGACCCTGAAAACTCCAGAGCCATAGGTATCTAGGACTTGGCCCAGTGGGGGCTAGTTAAGCTCAGTGAACATGCTGACCTTGCCCACTTTCCTTTCAGTCACACCTGAGGATGGACCCCCAGAACCCAGGCTTCTGCAGACCGCCCACAACAGGACAGTTCCCACAAAAAACATGTTGGCCCTCCCTGACCAACCAACCCAGGCTCTGCAGCCCAAGAGGGTTGCCTTCCCAAGAACGAGAGCCTGGTCCTCTGGCTTCCTCGCCTGCCTGGCCATCCTTGATGCCAAGGCCCAGCGAAACAACATGACTTTTACAGAGCCCAGGGACCCAGAAGAGACCACAGGCAATTTGCTGGATCCAGTGTTGAAAATCTCTGCTCAAGCTCCCCACAAACCTGAATGTTGGGAAGAGTTGGTTTCCTCATTACAAACTGAAGTGGATTTGCTGGGTCCTTGTGCGTTCCACACCTGTCCCAGACAGCTCAAGGACCATGAATGTGATCTAAGGGAGAAAATTAAGAAGGTATTGAAAACTAGATAAACGAAATTGTAACATTCATACAGAAAAAGGTAAGCGTGAGAAAACAGCCAGGGAAATCCTCAAAAGAAAGGGGACCAAATATCAAAACTTGTGCTACAACCATGAGAATTCAAATGCCTTTTCACAATCACATGAAGATCCAAGAGATAAATGTAAAAGAGTAGAAACACCAAAAAGGAACCAAACTGGAGAATTAACCACATGATAAAGACAGCCCTTTGAATCAGTGAGATTAAGGCTGGTGGGCTTGTTTGGGAGCCATGGAGCAAAGAGACAGCAACCATGGCCCGTTAAAGCTGCAGCCCCATGGGCAGATGCCAGGGCAGCAGATGATGGCCTCTGAGCAGAAGCAGGACAAGGTGCTGAGGGGATTGAGAAAACTAAGCAGTTCACACACAAGCCCAGGAAAGACATGTGCTCAGAAAAGGCTTGAAAGCTCCCAGAATCTCCAGCTGGGCTGATGGGAGAAGAACTTCCTTTGCACAAAACCAGCCAATAAAGACAAGAGAAGTTTATTTTTCTCCACAGATACTCATGTCTCAACAATAACAAAAATTTGCAATGCATGAAAATACACACACACACACATACACACACACACACACACACACAACTCTAGAGGGGAGAAAATAAAACCCATCATAAAGTCTGAAAATTTGGAGATGAGGGCTAACCTGGCCACTAGCTGGGTGATCCTTCTTCAATTTTTAGGTTACACTTTATTCATCTATATATTATATTGAAACCAGTATTATTTTATTCTACAAAACTTAAATTAGAAAACATTGTTACAGTATGATTTGGGCAAATAAATGTATCTTGATTACTGAATAGCAACTTTTTTTGCATAGTGATTATAGCGATATTTCAAACTACTTGGAAAAATATATTTAATTATAGTTATATTTGTAAAATTCAACACATTGACAGTGAGTTAACTAATTCATAATCTTAATGTGAAATTCCTTTCTAGCAATAGACTACAAAACAAATGTATTTCTTCTTTTTAAAAACCCATCTTATTTTACTGATAGATTTTGTTAAATATGTAACTAACCAAGTGCTTTATTTATCCATTTGCTGCCAAAAGCAGAAGGGATAAACTGTTATCCACTCATTCCCAGATGTGTTGAACTTCATGGTATTATTTAACTTCATTCATTGTATAATTACTAAAGGAATGACATTCAGACTTCCTGGCATCCAAACTGTGACACTACCATTTGGTATGTAGCCTTG
>NW_007129640.1:0-876 GCF_000164805.1 Carlito syrichta
AAAATTCTTAGCCCTGTGTTTATCATTCAGTAAGCATGTAATAAATGCTAGCTATTACTCAAGTCTTTATTACAAAAGTGTGTTTGCACCTCATCGATAAGGGTACCTGCACAATTAATATTTGTATACCTAACCCTGAATTGTACCCCACAATTTTAAAATAAAAATTAAAAGAGAAAAAAAGTGTGTTTGCATATATTTTTATATACTCACCAGTCTTTTCTGTTATTTTCAACTGTCATATTTTGGTTCGTAGGATTTAGTGCCACTTAAAGTGCATTTTTGGAAACAACAAAAGAATAAGAAAAAGACATGATTTGAATAAAGTTTTCTGGTGTTGTTCAGAAAATAATTTTTTTTTTTTTGAATTGGAATCTCGCTCGATCACCCAGACTAGAGTGCAGTGGCCGCTTCCGGCCACCGCAGCCTCGCCGACTGGGCTCCAGCAATCCTTCCTCCTCAGCCTTCCGAGTAGTCGGAATTACAGGCACGCGCCACCACGCCCGGCTGATTTTTTGATTTATTGTAGAGATGAGGTCTCGCTGCCCAGGCGGGTCTCGAACCCGCGAGCTCAGGCAATCCACTCACCTCAGGCTCCCAAAGACGCGGGATTACAGGCTGAGCCACCGAGACCGGCTCAAAAAATAATCTTAAAAAAGACAAACTCAGTTTGATGTAAAAGTGTACTGTGCTTGAATATCTTTATAACGCCTTCCCATATGTACTACTGAAAATGAAACCAACAGTTTAAGAAAAAAAAAGAAAGAAAAAGAAAAAACCCCAGACACTGACCTGAAAGCCAGGTGGAGTTCCTGCAGAGAAGGTGGGAGAAGAGGAGTCGGCGCAGATCCCGAGGCCTCGTGTGCCCCCGCCCAG
>NW_007129641.1:0-730 GCF_000164805.1 Carlito syrichta
GGAGATTTTTTTTCTGGCACAGTTCCCAGAGAGCAGGGTTTATCTAAACTAGCTAATATGCTGCATTTGCAAATAATTATTAATAGATGATTGCATTTCCATTCTTTATGAAGGATGCCATGGGGTGACTCTATAATTATTATTATTATTACTTTTTGAGTTGGAGTCTAACTCCATTGCCCAGGCTGGAGTGCAGTGGCTGCTCCCGGTCACCACAGCCTCGACCTGCTGGGCTCCGGCGATCCTTCCGCCTCAGCTGTCCAAGTAGCTGGAACTACAGGTGCGCACTACCACGCCCGGCTAATGTTTTGATTTATTGTAGAGATGAGGTTCTATAATTTGAGGGGAAGCAGTGAGTGGATTGTTTCACTTCCAGCACTGTCATCCCCCTTCCCCAACTCTCCCCTCTCCTGTTGTCTCCTGTGTCCTGAAGACGCTAGCTGCCAAGTCCCTCCAGCGTCCAGCACCCTCCTCTCCTCCACCTGTCTGCTCTGCCCTCTCAATGCACCGGAAAATTGTCCCCCACGGTACGCACCTGGTCATGACCCGTCACCTCCTGCCTGACCCAGTTCAACTGCTGTCTCTCTCATGGCCAGAGGGCCCCTGTGAGCACCCGGGCCAGCTCACGCCCCTTCTCTCTCAGCCCCCATCTCACTTGGTATTAAAAACCAAGGTCCTTGTTGGACTTGGTGGCTCACACCTGTCATTCAAGCACTTTGGGAGGCCATGG
>NW_007129642.1:0-7901 GCF_000164805.1 Carlito syrichta
TTCCTCCCTCCCTTTTTGTGGTATCTCCTTGTCTGTTATTTCACTTGGAATGGAAATGTGTGGACATTGTGTAGCTCCCACTTACCAGTGAGAACAAGTGCGATTTGACTGTTTCCGAGTTATCTCGCTTAAGAGAACGACCTCCAGTCTCAACCATGTTGCTGCAAAAGACACGATTTCATTCCTTTTTATGACCGTGTAGTGTTCCATGGTATACATATATGACTTTCTTTATCCAGTCATTCGTGGATGTGGATATTTGGGTTGGCTCTGTGACTTTGCTTTTGTGAATCCTGCCATGATAAACTTATGTATGCAGGTGTGTTTTTTATGTGACGATTTATTTTCCTGGCGTAGATATCCAGAAGTGGGATTGGTGGATCAAATGGTAGTTCTATTTTTAGTCCTTTGAGACATCTCCATACTATTTTCCAAAGAGATTGTTCTGATTTGCATTTCCACCAACGGTGTATAAGCCTTCCCTTTTCTCCACATCCTCGCCAGCATCTGTTGTTTTTTTGGCTTTTTAATAGCAGCCATTCTGAGTGGTATAAGATGGTATCTCATTGTGGTTTTAAGCATTTCTCTGATTATTAGTGATGTCGAGCATTTGTTCATGTTTGTTGGCCGCTTGGATATCTGCTTTTGAAAAATGTCTGTTCATGTCCTTTGCCCATTTTTAATGGTATTATTTATTTATTTTTTTCTTGATGAGATGTTTGAGCTCCTTGTCGATTTCTGATATTAGCCCTTTGTCAGTTACATAGTTGGCAAATATTTTCTCCCATACTTTAGGTTGTCTGTTTACTCTGTTGATTCTCTCTTTTGCTGTACTTTTCACATTTTGTACTACAGTTTTTTAATGCAAATATTGCCAGTTTTCTGAAGAGAAATATGATTTAGCAGCTCTAGATAGACATCTTATTTCAGAACTAAAGTGTTGAAAATCCTTGGGTAATATTAGAAGACAAACCTATTTGGGCCGGGCACAGTGACTCATGTACTTTGGGAGGTGGGAGAATCTCTTGAACCCAGAAGTTTGAGACCAGCCGAGACAACTTAGTGAGACCTCATCTCTACAAAAAATTTAAAAAATTAACTGGGTGTGGTGGTGCATGTCTGTAGTCCCAGCTACTTGGGAGACTGAAGAGGGAGGATTGCTTAAATCCAGGAAGTAGAGGATACAGGGAGCTGTGATCATGCTGCACTCCAGCCTGAATAACAGAGTGAGACTCAGACTCAAAAAAGAAAGAAAGAAACAGGGAGAGAGAGGGAGGAGTGGAGGGAGGAAGGAAGACAAAGACCTATTTGGTATTGGGTTTTACTTTTCTCTTCATTTGATTTTCCTGATGACATAATGAATCATTTTCCCCTCTGCCTTGTATATGAAATGCACGTCTTTACTCATGTCTCAGAGAGAGTTAATAGTTGACACTGGGTTTGCCCGTCCTGCCTCCAGCTGGCCATCCCAGAATGGTTGTGAAATTAAACTAGCACCTTTTGCCGCTAGCCGTGGTACTGAAAACGTCCTGGTTGGCACCAGAGCTGCCCTGGTAAGAATACCATTACTGCTGAGAGTCTTGGGATTCTCGGAGGGTGGGGAGCACTCTTCTGGGCTTGATTTTGGTTGGTGTTATATGTTGAAGAGTTTGAAGCCCACGTCTGAGAACTGGAGACTCTTTGGATTACTGGAAACTGAAATAGTTATGAGTCTGACCAGCTTGGGATGGGCTTATGAGGGTGTGGACACACGTGGAATGGGTGACCTTCACTAAATTCAGTGGTGGCCATTGGGTGGGATTTGAATGATGTGTAATCTATTTGGTTTAATCCATATGGTTAAGTGCCAAGATGGCTCCAAAAAGTCCCCCTTGCTCCAATTTTTATTTTTATTTTCTGTAGAGAAAAGATCTTGCTCTCTTGCTCGGGCTGGTCTCAAACTCCTGACTTCAAGAGATTTTCAAGCCTCAGCCTCCCCAAGTGCTGGGATTACAGGCATGACTCACTGTACTTGGCCAATTTTTCAATAAAGGTGAAACCATTCACCTTCTAACAAGGGTACCTGCTAAGTGGTCTGTGAGGATCACCAACTTAAAGACATAGACCGTGGAGCTGGCCAGACCTGGGTGTGGGCCCCCAGCTCTGCCAGCACTTCCTCTGTGACCCTGGGCAATTTGTTTAATTTCTTGAGTCTTAATCTTTTTATCAGGAAAATGGGGCTTCTAACAGAACCCTCCTTATAGAACTGCAGCAAGGAATTAACCGAAGGAAAGTGCTTATCCTGATGTCTGCCCAAAGAAACTGGAAGAAAAGAAAAAAACCAACCACAACACGGCAGCTGTGAAGGTGGTTGTTGTGCTTGTTAATGGCCTCATAATAGTTGATCATATTGCCGAGTTCAACTATGGCATTTGTTTAGTGGAACAAGGAATATGTCTTCAGCCCATATGTCTAGGGCATCCCCACTTCCCTTTCCCGGTGATTGTGACGAGTGTGGAGCCGGCAGAAAATAAGGTCCGCTCAGCTTCTCCCCCTGAGCTCCACTGCTCGACTGACTCATGCAAATATCTGTTTCTTCAGAACATGCCCATCTCAGTCCCCAGAGTGGAGAAGAGGTCATGATGCTTTGATGCACTGATTTGATTTTCACACCAACCACAGGTTTGAAATGAGACGAAGGTGAAGGATCCCACAAAGAAAAAGCTGGGGTTACTTAGGCATTCTGCAGGGTCTCATGAAAGGGTGGGAACTTCAGCTGTGCCCACCTTTTTTTTTGGAGTTGGAGTCTCGCTTTATCCCCCAGACTGGAGTGCAGAGGTGGGATCATGACGATCACAGGTACTGTAGCTTCAACCTCCTGGGCTGAGGGGATCCTTCCACCACAGCCTCCTGAGTAGCTGGGACTACAGCTGTGTGCCACTCTGCCTGGCTAATTTTTTGGGGGGGGTAGAGATGAGGTCTCCCTATGTTGCACAGGCTGGTCTCAAACTCCTGGGCTCAAGCAATCCTCCCACTTTGGCCTCCCAAAGTGCTGGGATGGCAGACGTGAGCCACCGTACCCTGCTCATGGCCACTCTGAGAACTGATTTGCCTTGGTGGTCCAGATCTCAAGAGCAGGGTCCTGTTGGCAGGTGCGGTCCCCTTCTTCCCTGCTCCGAATGGCTTGGTCATGTTTGTGGTCCCCTGAAGGTCCTGACTGGTCTCTTTGTGTGCAGAGCCCTATGTTTCCTCTTCTGCCTGCAGGGCTGTCTGCACTCAAGCCTCCTGAGAGCCATCTCGGAGGCAGCTCTTCCTCCCATCAAGGATGCTTCTCTTCTTTCAGCTATTGCTCACTCCAGCCTCCTCCTCTCCTCCTCCTCCTCCTTCTGCTCCTCCTCCTCTTTCTGCTCCTTCTCCTCCTCCTGGGCAGGGCTGGCTGATTATTCCAGATCTGACAAGGTGCTTTCTCCCTGAGCCAGTCAGAAAGCAGCATGGATCAGCTCGGATAGGAGGCATTGCTCACCTCAGCTGTGAGAACCCAGGCATTCTAAATTGGGAAGCTCAGGCATGGCTCTAGGCCGGGGTGAGAAAGCCTTGCTTCCCCCAGCCCAGACTCCCCTGTGCAGCCTCTGACTGGGGCAGGTGTGTGCCTCTTTCCCCATGCCGACAACTCAGTCTTTCATCTGGATGCCAAGTACATCATTGGGGCTTTGTGTGTCTTAACATGCTCACGGGGATTTGGCCTGAGGTGAGGTCAGGGGTAACATGTAGAAACCAGGACCCACCCCTCCCAACAACCCCAATCTTCTCCCCAGCATACCCCCTCCCCTGCTTTTTGGCTCCCCCCACAGGTGTTTATTGAGCACCTGCTATATAATGGATGCCCTTCTAGGTGCAGAGGACAAAGCAATGAACAAAGGCAACAAAAATCCCTGTTGGCATGGACCTGATGGTCTCATGGGGATGACAGTGAACAAGATAAAGAAAGAAGATATGGAGATGCTTGATTGGGGACAGGGACTGAGGAAAAATATATTAGGTAGGCAAAGGGGCTTGAAGAATGTGATCTTATTTATTTTAAGTTGGGGGTCTCACTCTGTAATCCAGGCTGGAGTGCAGTGACACAATCGTGGCTCACCGCAGTCTCAACCTCCTAGACTCAGCCAATCCTACTGCCTCAGCCTCCCGGGTAGTTGGGACTACAAGTGTGTGCCACCACGCTTGGATTATTTTTTGTAGAGACAAGGTCTTGCTATGTTGTCCAGGCTGGTCTTGAACTCCTGGGCTCAAGCAGTCCTCCTGCCTGGGCCTCTCAAAGTGCTGGGATGACAGGTGTGAACCATCATATCCAGCAAGGATGTGACATTTGAGTGGGGGCCTAGGTGGTGAAGGGGGGAATCATGTTGGGAAAGGCATTCCAGGAGTGCAAAGGCCCTGGGGCAGGAATGTGCCCAGTGTGTTTGGAGAATATGGAGCTGGCAGGGTGTGGCTGGAGCTGAGTGACCAATGAGGGAGAAGGGCAGATAGGGCAGGTCAGTGACCCAGGCAGGTCATGCTGGGATTTGCTGGCTGCCAGGAGGACTGGCTTTTCTCCTGAGTGAGGTTGGGAAATCCTGCTTGGGAATTATCAGGATCCTATGGCTTTCTCCATCAGTGTCTCCATGCCTAACCTTCTCTTTCAGAAACTACAGGCTCTGATACAGAGCCTGAGGGGCTGGGCAGGGGGTGGGGTACTCCTATGTGCCAGCTGATCTGTGGAGAGGGGCAAGGACGGGGGCACTAGGGAGGCCTTGTCTGCCCAGAGGAGAGTTCCTAGGATGCAGGGAGAGGTTTGCAAGCCAGAGGGAGAGTCCATGCGGTGTCTAGAGTTGGCCACGTGGACTGCCCCCTCTGGCCTTCAGAACTTGAAATATCAACTGCTCAGAGGCCCACCTGGAGCACGATATTTTTATGTTATTTTTTTGAGTCAGGGTCTTGCTCTGTCACCCAAGCAGGAGTGCTTACGGATCACGACTCACCACCCCCACGACCTCCTGGACCCAGGCGATCCTCTCGTTTCAGCCTCCCAAGTAGCTGGGATTGCAGATACACATTACCACACCCAGTTAAGGTTTTTATTTTTTTGTAGAGGCACTGTGTTGCCCAGGCTGGTCCCAAACTCCTGACATCAAACGATCTTCCTCCTATGGGCTCCCATTCAGTATAGATGACCCTACCATGGGGCAGGGAGGGTGCTGTGCATTAGTGTAATGTTTTCAAGGTTCGTCCATGTTGGCTCATGGATCAATACTTCATTCCTTTCTTATTGTTGAGTAATACTCTCTTCTATGGATATACCACCCATGTTGTTTATCCATTTGTTCACAGGTGAACAACTGGGCTATTTCCACCTTTTGGCTGACTGTTGTGAATAGTGCTGTTGTGGACATCCATATGTGAGTATTTGAGTACCTGGTTTTTCAGTTATTTGGAGCTTATACCTCTAAGTGGAATTCCTGTATCAGGTGGTCATACTGTTTAATTTTTTTTTTTGAGTTGGTGTCTCACTCCATCACCCAGGCTAGAGTGTAGTGACACATTCATGGCCACCCCAGCATCAACCTCCTGGGCTCAGGTGATCCTTCTACCTTGGTCTTCCAAGTAGCCAGAACTACAGATGTGCGATACCACACCCGGCTAATTTTTTGATTTATTGTAGAGATGAGGTCTCGCCAAGTTGCCCAGGCTGTTCTCGAACCTGTGGGCTCAGGCAATTCCCTCATCTTGGCCTCCCAAAGTGCTGGGATTACAGGCTTAAGCCACTGCACCTGGCCTGTTTAACTTTTTTAGGAGCCATCAAAACATTTTCCAATTTATATTCCCACCAGCCATGCACAAGGGTTCCAGCCTCCACATTTTCACCAACACTTGCTTTTTTGTGTTTGTCTGGTTGCTTAAAATTCTATTCCTTCTAGGGGGCATGAAGCGATATCTCGTGGTGGTTTTTATTTGCATTTTTCTGGTGACTAACAAGCTGAGCATCTTTTTGTGTGCCTCCTGGTCATCTGTTTATCTTCTTTGAAGAAATATCTATTCAAACTCTTTGCTCATTTAAAAAAAATCAGGTTGCTTGTCTTTTGGTTGTTGGATTGTGAGTGTTCTTTATACAGTGGAATGCTACACCTTTATCAGATATGTGATTTGCAAACATTTTTTTCACATTCTGTTGGTCATCTTTTCCCTATCTTGATGATGCCTGTTAATGCACCACAAAAGTTATCAATTTTGATGAAGTCCAATGTATCTGTTTTTTAAATTTTGTTGCTCATGCTTTTAGTGTCAAATCTGACAACGATATATTTATTTATTTATTTATTTACTTTTTTTTCAGTTGGGGTCTCACTCTGTGGCCCAGGTTGGGGTGCAGCGGCACACTCACAGCTTACTGCAACCTCAAACTTCGAGATCAGGTGATCCTCCCACCTCAGTCTCCCAAGTAGCTGGGGCCACAGGTGCACACCACCATGCCTGGCTAAGTTTTTGGTTATTTGTAGAGATGAGGCTGGTCTCGAACTCCTGACCTCAGCCTCTCAAAGTGCTGAGGTGACAGGTGTGAGCCACCACACCTGGCTCACCATATTGCAACCCCATCCCCCTTCCCTGATTTTCTCTCTGTTAGCATTGACTATATTGCTATATAACACAATGCGTGTATCATATTCTATGACATAGTGCAAGTGATGTACTCCATAACAGTGTATGTGGTGTACTTGGTAACTATGTGTGTGACATGTCTATATAGTATAGTTATCTCCTTGATGCTCTTTTCCTCCCCAAGGGCAGGGATTTTTATCTATTTTGCCCCTAGCTGTGTCCCTAGTGTCCAGAACAGAGCCCGGCACATGGCAGGTTCTGATTCTTGCTTGTTTAATGAATGTTGGATGTGAGATAGAGGGTAAGCATTCACATTTTCTCCTAAAAGTCACCTGCCCTGGGCTTAGAACCTTCAGGGATTCACTCTAGGTGGGAGACCTGAAGGACTTCATCTGCTGATGGGGGTTAGGGGGTATCTGAAGTGCCTGAGATCTGTAAGTCCAGCACTTTCGGAGACTGAGGTGGGAGGATAGCTTGAGCCTAGGTGTTAAGACCAGCCTTGGCAACATAGCAAGATCTTGTCTCTACAAAAATAAAATAATGACTGGACAGGGTGATGCACACCTGTTGTCCCCCCTCCTTGGGAGGCTGAGGCAGGAGAATTGCATGAGCCCAAGAGGTCAAGGCTGGGGTGAGACACCATCGTGCCATTACACTCCAGCCTGGGCCACAAAGTGAGACCTCCAACTCAAAACAAACAAACAAAAAAACATGCTAGCAAGTCTCTTCCTTAACTCCTTGCTTCTCCCTTTGAATACATGATTTTAGCCGCCATCATTGCAAACTGCACCGTCATCGCACTGAAGCAACATCTGCCTGATGACGACAAGACCCCAATGTCTGAGCAGCTGGTGAGTGGTGTCTCCTCTGCTGGTTTCTCCTCCCTTCTGTGGGATTTTGTCTTGGGGGAGGGCCTCAGGGTGCGGGGTGGGCTCTAGGTCCTGTGGCCAAGAGCCTGCCTGCAGGGATCCCAGCTTTCATGAGCCCCAGTCACGAGGGGGGAAGAGACAGCCTCCCTTTTCATCTTCCCCCTTGCCACCATGCAATCTTGGTGTCCACTAGGATGGGGACAGGTCACAAGGGCTCACACGGTCCATGAAAACATACTATCCAAACAAAATCCTTGTGGAAGGTGTTGACTTGACCAGGTACGGTGGCTCATGCTTGTCATCCCAGCACTTTGGGAGGCCGAGGCAGGAGGATTGCTTTAGCCCAGGAGTTCGAGACCAGCCTGGGCAAATTAGTGAGTCTTTATCTCTACAAAAAGTTTTTTAAAAAATGAACTGGGT